>NW_023596251.1:1497910-1547544 GCF_011947565.3 Pollicipes pollicipes | reverse complement strand
CGGAGCGATCCGGCGAACGGTAGGGAGGCCCAGCGGGCGGTGGACCAGGGTGGATCAGCCGAAGGCATTTCAGAGCGGTCCATGGCAGTCCACAGCGGTCCAGCCGCCGGTCCAGCCGCCGGTCCAGACCGTCCAGCGGGCGAAGATTACCCGAGCCAGGGTCCACCGTCCCCCTCCCCTCGTCGGCGGGCAGTCTCCATTCAAAAGCAATATTACAAACCCTATTTAATAGTCGCCGCCGGCCGCCCCCTACAGATAAGCTACAATTAGCCATCGTCACTCGCTAATCCAGCGCTGCCCAGGACGGGCCGCGGCGCGCCAGCCGGTGCGTCGCCTGTTTACCGCTCGATAAACGGGGCACGCCGTCGCCAGGTACTCTCAAAATGTCAGTCGGGCCGGGCACCAGGCTCTCATTACGGGCGGCCGGGCGGCCGAGGGCCACGGAGCGCGTGCGCGTCGGCACGACCGCGCCGCCACGTGTCGCCGCCCGACCGACTCACACCCGGCGAGCGCGCGTCAACTCCGGCTGACGCGCATCCTCGTTGGGTCAGGTCAGGCCACTGCGTGACGTCATCAGGTGATGGGTCCCGCCTCGGGTCGGATCCCGGCCAGCAGCGCTGCGCCTCGGTGCCACGTCGTCAGCGGCGTCCGGGCGTCCCGCGATACCCGTGCAGCCTCGGCGCGACGCCTCGGTCCGCGCTGCCGTGCGCTGCCGCCCGGCGCGCAGCACGGGCCACACGCCGCGCACGTGGTGCACGTGGCGGTCATGAGCGGGCACCCGCGGGATCAGTGGCGGAGGCAGGGTGGTGGCGACGAAGGCGAGGGGATCGGCCCGGGTCCGCGGGGAGGGGTGGCGAGCGAGAGAGAGATCGATGCGGGAGGAAGCGGCTGGTCGCTGCAAGAGGGCGAGGCGTCGCCGCACGGACCACTGGTCGATACGGCGATGAAAAGCCACTGCTGGGGGGGGGGGGGCAGAGTGGCCCCCAGTAATCGGTGCACCGTAAGACTCGGCGTTTGCTGGCAGTGGGTCGTTCTATTTCAGTACTCGTGAACGCACAAGACGCACTCTCTTCAGTCAAGGCTCAGGCCGCAGGCAAGCAGAGGACGAACGAAGTTGGTGAATCCAACACAAGGTTGGGACCTCGCTGGCCGCGCCTCAGGAGACATGGAGACATGGAGAGGACATCGCAGATTCCGTACTCCTGTCCGGATCGCACTAATGACCATCGCCAGGCACGCCGACGCAGCCCAGCAAACCGATGGCATAGACCTGCTCCATCCAGTCACATATTTATGGATGGCTAACGACCCCATGCCGTGCGCGTCCGTGAAAAAAACACGATCTTCCTTCGACACTGTCATTTGAGGAGCTACTGCGACAATGGGACTTTGACACATCCAAGCTTCGATCCTGGATACGCCTTTGTACAGTCTCGAATGCGAGACAACGATTAACCGACACCGACCGCCGTGCTATTGCAATAGCTTTCTTGCCAGAACGGTGTAGTAAACGTAGCCCACTGCAGTATCCGCAAAGGCTTGCCTTGCCTGCCCTCCACACCAGACAGCAGGGCCCTGCAGAGGCGGCCAATTCGCCAGGTGCCCGGGAACTGGCGGCGGGAGGACTCCCCCTCGCCCCGCCCCCCGGGACATTTAATCACTGCGTAACACGGGCAGCTGCGATCCTCGCGCCCGCAGCAAACCACGAAGCCACGCAGTGCCTGGCAAGCAAGGGACGGCATCGCGCCAGCACCAGCCGCAATGCATCTTTTGAGTTCGTTGATGCATCACTGACACATAGCCGATATAATCTAAGGAGCGCACGACTTCTGGACGGGTGACAGACCATGTCACTTTATGTCCTATGTTGGCTGATGATATCTGTTAAGGGGAGCGTTCCACGTTTCTATGAGGTTTTGGACTGAAATAGTCATCGTGAAGATCATGCAGTGCGGTTCACAGCCTTGCCGCTCATAAGACCTAAACCCCTTTAGTTTCTGAGCTAAACGCTCGCGAAGTCAGTGGATTTTTTTTTTTGGGGGGGGAGAGAATATTTCAATGCTACCTTGATATTCATAAAATTATAAAAACGTTATTCAAATCCTGTCATTTCATAAGACTTGCAGCGATCAAGGACAATAAAATTACGACTGTCGAGACGTTCATATCTGGCGTTAGTCAGCACGATTTCCAGATACAACGGCCGTCAACTGGCCCTCAACCAATTTTGTGCAAGGTGTGATGACGTTATTCAGCAATGACGTATTGATGACCATATTTATTTAACAGAGAAATTGTGTTGCCTACAGCAGTCTTTTCCACTTAAAGTATGACATTAGTTATAAGTGAGCATGTTTCATCCTATATGATGTTTCCTTCAATATCTTCAGATGTGAAACGTTCCTTCAACATGATTTCATGGAATCAGTGACTTTCGACCCTAAATGGCTAATGGCAAACTACATGGCGACAGCACGCTTCAGTCAATAGATACGGCGGCTCAGCGGACCACGAGCGCCCAGTCTCCCTCTGGTTGAATGTTTGTAGGTACGCAGTTACACCTGATCCATCCCGCCCGATAGAACCACACACTACAGCTGGAACGAAACCTGAGCAGTCAGAAACTGGAAGCGCTCGGGGCGTAGGGTTCGTTCGGGCGTGTTAATCAATATACGCTGATAATTCGCCCAGTCGCTATTTTTTTTTCAGCTGGCTCAACACGTCGGCATCCACCGCGTGAATCACGTGTGGAAGCACACGTTTACGTGGAGGACGGACCACGCCGTGCACCCTACAGCGACCACGGCGACGGACCACGCCGTGCACTCTACAGCGACCACGGCGACGGACCATGTCGTGCACTCTACAGCGACCACGGCGACGGACCACGCCGTACACTCTACAGCGACCACGGCGACGGACCACGTCGTGCACTCTACAGCGATTTCGTCACGCGCGCCGCAAATGGCACATCGTAGGCATTCGCGAGATAACTTAGACTATGGCTGGCAAAAGGAGTCCAGCATCTGCACCCCTCCCCATCTAGCATACCAACACAGAGACCGACTCGGTCACGACTTCGCCAACGATCCGGGAGTCCATGGAAAATTATCTATTTTTTGACATCGATCTGAATATTTCCCCGAATTGCCTATCAGCACCGACAACTTTCTGCAATAACTTTTCGTGTCAGCAAAACCAAACGTGATTGTCGATAATTGGCCAGGATTCCTGCTAATCATCCCAAATTAGCACGCGACCGAACGCGCCCCGAGCCACAAACTGCATGCCAAGGCAGACATTCGAGATACCATATCAAACGACCAACCCTGCATGGACTCGCCGCCGACAGATGAAGAACATAAGGCATTTTTCACATTTCTGTCAGTTTAATGCAAGATCACAGAGCCCTGTTTGTTCACCTCCGCAAGGAACTTCCAAAGTCTAGCCTACAGATTCAAGGCCAAAAACAGCTGTGCAGAATCGTTCCATGCCCCAGTCCACGCCGCCCTTTGCGATAAAAAACCGGGCAAGGGGCACCACCAGGCGGCCAACGCCGGGACGGAGGGAAATAACACCGCTGTGACATCGGCACCAAACTAGGAGAACGGTGGAGACACACCACAATCTGGACATTCCGTACGGCATCAAAGGGCTCAGCTGAAACAATCAAGGTCGCACGCCCTCCGTCAGGGACGTCGTTTTGTGCAAATGGGGGAGCCGAGGGCCCGATCACCCGAACCCACACTGACAAAGGCAGTGATGGAAAATACTGACCGAACCACGGAGATTTGCGCATTACATGCACCGTTCTAATCTTGCCACCACTCAAGGAACTATTAATAGCACGTGCCCCAGGTGAGCCCTTTTGGGAAGAGGCAGATCTGCACGCCTGTCACCTCGCCGATAAACCCTTGCGCGCGCCCTCGCGTCTGATTTTGCGCGCCACCTGGCCAATGGCATTCGGTGGCACCCGATGGCCGATGGCACCCGATGGCACCCAATGGCCGATAGCACCTGATGGCACACGATGGCCGATGACATTTTTCAGGTCACCGAGGCTCCAAAATCTCGCCGTGTCGACTCGGGATTTCAGGGGGCCCTTAGATGACAATCCAGAGGCATCAGATCCAGAGAGTCGTGGAGCTTTCCGACGCACTCAGCTGCTGAGGCTACATGACGACGGCTGCCTTTCGCCCTGGCAGGAAGAGCGGGCCCCGCGGGCAATCGAGCCCCACACCTCTGGTCTCCCTGACGTGCAGTGGTTAACGCAGACCTATGGACATCCTGAGCCGGAGAGTGAGGCGGTTACGGGTGTCCGTCCTGTGGCTGATGGTGCGCTCCACGAAGATGTGCTCCAGCCAGGTCAGGGCCACCCTCGGCACGTGGGCAGTGGCCCGGCATGCTGGGACCACGTGTCCTCGTCGCCGCCATCAGGCTCCTGCTCCAGCTGCCTCCAGGAACACTTCGGCTCGCTGACGGGCCACTCGTGCGCTGTCGCCGTTGGATTATGTGCACTTATGGAAAAAGATGGTTCCTGGGGCCGCTGGACCTCACGGAACACCACTCTGGCACCTCTTGGGTCGTGCAGTCGACCCTCCAATACGGCGTCGGGACAACCCTGAGGCACGAGGCAGCCTCGGATCTTGCCCCACTTCAAGGGAGGAAACGACTTATTCAGGCGTAAGTCGCGGCCCGATCGCTGGACCAGATGCAGTTCAGACGCCCAGGACCAGCAATGCAGTTCAGACACCCAGGACCAGATGCAGTTCAGACACCCAGGACCAGATGCAGTTCAGACGCCCAGGACCAGATGCAGTTCAGGCACCCAGGATCAGTTTCAGCCTTCGTCGTCACCCAGGGGGGCAAATGTCGTCCGCTGTTGTTTAATCGGTCTGTCATTTTCTGACGGGTGGCCACTTTCCATGAAAATACATCGAGGTCGTTTTTTGCAAATATACCTTATGATGATGTAATTGGTACCGATACCCTGTACCATCTTTTGGTGGGATCTTGATAGGTCCTCAGCGATAACACGGCTGAATTTTGTGATACCATGTGATGTTCTTGTTTTATCTTATCCTCATTTTTCATCTTTTGTTCATGTTCAGCACAGAACCGTCTGTCAGAAGCTTCTCCTGCATGCGAAAATTGTTTTCTCGCAAAGGGCGCACCGGGTGGTGCAGTGAACTCTGATCCGCCTTCGCGGTGGTGAAGTGAACGCTGATCTGCCTTCGCGCTGCGCCGACAGGTGTCGGTAGCCGAGACAAATGAACAGCCGTTCCCTTTGCCTCCATACCCAACGGACGTGGGCCCTGCGTGACGATTGTTTTTTTCCCCAGCACTGGGCAGGCCGAATCAGCAATACAGGCAGACGCCTCGCAAAATAACACAGATCGACAGCGCCCCCAGCTGGCGGCGGCGCCCTGGGGCACTGAAAAGTGTCTCACGTCGAGTGATTAAAGCGGGGCACTTCCCACTCACTTAACCCTGGTACAAGTGGATACTTATCAACCAGTTAGCCCGGTACAAGCGTACGTTCCCCAGCGCCGCTCCTCCTCCCAAAGATATCTCGCCATCCGCGCTGAATGGCAAGAGTGCATCGCGACACCTCTCCGCGCCACGCTTCGCGCCAATGGCTCCTCCGTTCAGACGATGGCCAGCACAAGCGACACCAACTGGGCCGGCAGCCGGGTGTGACGAAAATGGCGGCCGTGTGTTTGAACAGGGTCCTGGCCGTGCCGCACCGCCGCGGCAAGCTTATGAGCCGAGTGCATTGATGTCGGACAAGCTACACGGCGGCCCGCGCCGTGATAAGCACGTCTAATGACTGGTAATACACGGGTGCATGGCGCACCGACCGTATGGCTTCGGCCCTCCGCAACGTCCGACGGTCGACCAAAATGTATGGGCACAGTCGGACCGTTAGCTCCTTCATTTCACGACACTGTTACTGCGATGTTTGCGCAAAGGCAGTGGCAACAGTTTCACGGCATTGCCAAGTGCGCGCGGGCGCCCCTAAGCGCAAGCCACACAGGGCAGACTGAGCGCTTCCCAGCGTCCAAAACGGCCCGTCACTTGATTCAACACCGACAAACTGCCGCTGCAAAGTCCTCAAAGCGATACAAGTGGACGCACTCCTTTCGGCCGCACGCCGACAAACATCGCCTGCAGTTCGTGCTCTGTTCGGAGGCCCGAGGGCGTGAAGGGGAGGGAGAAGGGGGGGGGGAGGGAGGGGGGGGGGGCATGTGATACCATCTAGCGCCATTATGCACCGCGAAGGAATTCGGGCTAAATGAGCACGCCGGCGGACGGCACACGGGCCAGGCGCGTGCGCCTTTTAATTGGTTAAACAGCCGGCCAAGGCCACGGGGCGTGCTGGACCGTGACGTCACCGCCGGCCGGGCGACCGGCACGACAGAGGTCATGTCAGCCCGACGCTCCGGTGGGCAACACTCGGTCAGAGGGGCATGCTGCTGTGGGCGACACCATGTCAGCTCAGGCAGCTGCAGTGGGCATGCATTGGCTGACACCAGCAAGCCATGCCATTGGCTGACACCAGCAAGCCATGCCAGGTCAACGCCCATGTGGAAAACGGCGCGACGCGGCCGTGTCCGGAGTTTGAAACGTCCGTCCGTTGCTACACTGGCCGGAGTGGTCACATACACATGCCATATCTGCGTGTTTAAAGCATCGGCGGTAGGTGGTGGCCTAACGGTACCGCGTTTGCGAGGAGGCGACATATTCAGCTGAGGCCAATCGGTCTCGGCACACCAATCGGTGCCGGTCACCCACTAAACGGTCCCAGGCACTCAAATGCACCCGCTTCGCCAGGTTCCCTTTGATGACATATGTGCCAGGGGCACGGCACGCACCGCGACGTACCGCTCCCAACATGTGTGTTATTAGACTAGCCAAGGACGAAGGCGTCGCCCATTTTCAAAAGTCAAACGTGCGGAGACCGCGAGCGTGGATATCCGACGTACAGAGCTCTCCAAAAACCTCGCCGACGCGTGTCTGCGGGCACGACCAAATGCGTGTGATCTTGAGGCGTGGCACAACGTAATACACCCGGATAGGCGCCGTAACCCGCCGGGCACGACCCAGGGCCTTATCAGGAGCGATTGCGTGCAGAACGCGCTGTTTGTCTGCCGGGTCCAGCTCAACGGGCTGCATCGTTCGCGTCTGACGGCATGCTGTACGATCGGTCTTTCACTAGCTTCAGCCCCGAGCTGAATTAAGCGTATAAAACGGGGCGCGCATCGGCGGGGCGACAATGGCGATCTCTGAGACTGACTTCCACAAACGACCGACAGCTCGGTGGCTTCAGAGAGATGGCTTCAGTCTCCACGGCCTCTACAGGCAGGGCCCATAGTGGTACAAACTCAATGGCTTCAACGCACACTGCGCGCTTGTCAACTGACATTCCGGGGCTTACGAAGAATTGGCATCAGTGGCCGCCTTTGAAAAGCACGAGCTACATTCACCTCACTCTCTTCGCACTCACCCGCTCTTTCTCTCACTCCCTACGAACGGCATGCGAATGCGAAGCAGCAACACAGCACGCACCACCTGGCTGGCTGGTCCCGCATGAGGTGCAAACGAATCCAGCGCAAATTAGCCTAACTTGGATCGCACCTCTCCCCACACGTGCAGCCATTGGCGGGCCGCTGCCACCTGGCGGCGGGGCTGGCTCCGGCCCCAGCGAGCCGTCCCGGGCCGTGTGACGGAGGCGCCGAGAGCTGGCACCACAGCGGGGATTGAAATGGCGGGCGGGTGTTCGGCGCAGGGCGGCAGGCGGCGGTACGGCATAGCAACCCGGCCGGGCCACACGCCACTCGCCGGTACCCCTGCATCCTTGCGTCCCTGTACCCCTGTGCCCCTGCGCTCCTGCGCCCTCTTAACACCCACCTCTCATCCCCCCCCCCTCAACTCACCCCCTCAAACCCTCATTCCCTGCCCCCCGGTCCCTGCCCCCTGCCCCCCGGCCCCTGGCCCCCTGGCATCTGGCCCCTTGACCACTCGCCTCTCGCCTTTCGGCCCCCTGGCTCTCGCCCCCTCGCCCCTCGCCCCTCACCCCTCGCCCCCTCCACCTCTCACCCCTCGCCCCCGCCGCTGGCCACCTGTGCCGCAACGCCGATCATTGGACAGCCGCGCACGCGCACATGCGCACACCTCCACCCACACCTGGACACACTGTGCGCACGCTAGCACACACCCCCACGTCCCGGAGTGACAAAAAGCAGGCCGGACCAGGCGGCACCACCTCTGACGTGATCGGTGGTGCAGCCAAGGGGTGGCGGCTGGCATGGGATTTTAGCCCATGCCTAGATTTTAGATATTTTAGAAAAAACGGATTTTTTTCATTGACGTTCACTAAAGGAGGGCCAGTTACCACTAGCCCTACTCTGGCATGTCCTAAGGGGTTCTCCTAATGGATCCAGCTTCGAATTTCAGAGCCGTTCCGGAAAACAATATCTTGCATGAAAACGGAGAGAAAACGCAAAATGTATGCGTTTTTGGCGACTTAGGTCGGTGACCATCTCATTGGTTCTCTTCGGATCTACCACCCTGTACAAAGGCGAGATGGCGACCCCCCCCCCCCCCCCCCCCCCAACGGAGCCATGAACGCGTGCAACCAAAAGAGACGCCTGTGTTCTCCACTTCGTTCCACTTGGGCCTGGCTTAGCCGCCATCCAAATGGCCCCAGATACCTGGGGGCCTGGCGACCACAAATAATCGACGAGCGAGAACTCAACATAATTCCGGCTCCAAAATTTTCCGCTAGATTTCATGCATTTTGAGAGTTCCACCATCGAGCTGTTCGAATTACTACGAGCACTACTTTTGTGGTGTTGATTACCAGAAATAATCACAACGCACGTGACTTTAAAGCTCTTGTTCTCCCCAGGTTTGCCGGTTTTATCATCGCCCTCACCAGTTCCTCCCTACCTGGAATCCCGGCCTTAGAGATCCTTGATCCGGACAGAACCCTGTCTTGTCCGGACAGAACCCTGTCTTGTCCGGACAAAAGCCCGACACACCACACGTCTCGATAAGTTCTCAAAAGTCCGCCCGGAGGCCCACAGCGGTCGGCGGTTCCGTGAGTTGATGCGAACCCCGCACCGTCTCTCCCCCGCCCCCCGCCCCCCCGTCCCCCGCCCCCGTCCCCCGTCCCCCGCCCTCCGCCCTCTACCCGCCCCGGCGGCTGTGCATATGATTGCATTGCACGGTCATTTGCGGCGTTATGCCTTCAGACCACCGTTCACAAAATGGCGGCCCGCCGGGCGGCCGGCTCTGATCTCCATAATAGCGCAGCGCGCGAAATTCGCGCACCCTGGTCACGCGGATGCCAAGTGTGCGTCGGCTGTTTGAGCGCAGCCGAGTCAAACGGGCGGCGCGTGAAGCGTCAGCAGCCAGCCCCTCCACGGTTCAGCTCTGCGCCATTTCACCACATGCGGCAAGAGCTCGCGTGACATGTCCGTGGACAATGGACGTCCTGCCATGTGGGGCTGCTATCTTACCAGCTCTTCCTTGCACTCGCCATTATCTCGACTGATATGAGCCGAGACCCATAATGGCACACGGAAAGTGAATCGGCTCACGCTCGATTCATGCAAACGCACACGTGCGCGATCCCAGCTCGTGGGTCGTGCCAGCTGGCCATGAGAAACGGAATGAGAAAAACCAAGAGGTCATTCCTCATTTTCAACTGAATGGTTCCTGTGCAACACGCTAGGGTTAAAGCTTTAAGCTTCACAGAGAGCGGGGGATCGTTGCTCCTCTCACCCCCCCCCCCCCCCCCCCCCCCCCCCCCCCCCCCCCCCCCCCCCCCCTGTATCTATAGTTCCGATTTGCCATGCCATCGACGACAACCATGCCGGTTTTAGAAACACAAACAAACAGTATTGTAACTGTCGAGCTTGGTGCAGTTCAATACAGTGCAGCCAGGTTAAACTATCCTTAAAGAAGAATAGGTACATCTGTTCATCCGGGAAAGTGTCCACTAATCGTACTTGGAAGGCTTGTCCCAAAGTCCGTTATCGTCTTATTCGCTAATCCCCTACATTGGAGACAGGCGTAAGGGACACAAATGAAGACATTCAGAAATGTCCCGGAAGCTGCTCCCAGTGGGAGCCTGTTCCCGGGACGCGTGCCGTTCGTCAGCCCGCAGCACTGAGCGCTGCGTCCCCGACCAGTACGGGACGGGACAGGAAAACTGCCGGAGGCCACTGACCTGCTCTGATCGGAGGTCGCGCTCCCTCGCCAGCAGCGCTCCGTCCTGAAACACAGACAGACGTCACAAGCTGCCACCAGCTTTACACGGATCTGTATCTGACGCCCCAGTGGAGCGCGCGCAGCCATAGACCGCGGAGAATGCTGACAACAAATGACAGACTCGCCAACAAGTGACAGACTCGCCGAAACGGGCCCTCTTCCATGATGTATTGTTGAAGGCATTGCAATTGCAATGGAACGCGTCGAAGCCACTGACACAGCTGCAGCCCACTTTATCAACCAATGCAGCAATATTTTGGTACAACTGAATAGCTCTGATCGAGACAGCGGCGTGAGCACATGGTAGCTTTCCGGGGTTCGTGTCCCACCCCCACCCCCCTTAACAAATGCATGGAAGGTTTAGATATGTATGTGACTAAATGGTGACAGTTTGAAATTTCAGGTAGACACGTAAAAATAGCATATCGCGAGCAAGTCAAATTGTTTTACGACACCCCAGAAATTACGCGCGCCTACGTCGCGCCAAATTCGTTTTTTTATTTTGATTAGTTGTGCCCGATCTCCGGGACGAATCCTGTGCACACCCCTGCCGAGCGGTGCCCGCCTCAGGTGACCAGGAAGCTCGACCACTTTCGCGAGTAACACAGACGTGTAGCACATCAGGTCACAACTGTGCCGGGACGACCCCTCCGCCACTCCAAACGACGTGTAGCACATCAGGTCACCACTGTGCCGGGACGACCCCTCCGCCACTCCAAAGCGCAGCCGCACCGCCTCGGCCAGCTGATCACGGAGCACTGCACGACGTGCGGTGTCGTGTGTGCACTGTGCGATGTCCATTGTCCATTGTGCACCGCTATCTGGGGCTGGCCAACGACGTCATCACACGTTTTCCGCGTACCTATAACCATGCCGGACATGCATTCCCCATTATCATATATGAAGCCTGCACATGCCTGCGAAAGGCTACTGCATGCGGCAAGTACGGCATTCAATATTTAGGGTCGTCCTTGGACCAGGTCTGCGCCAGAACGCGATTGGTTAATGTCACGTGAGGTGAGCGCAAGTCACTTTCTGTCCCTCTGCGCCTGGTCCTCCGTCAGCCAGCGCTCTCACTCCGTCGCCCAGTGCACTCACTCCATCAGCCAGCGTTCTCACTCGACCGGTCAGTGTTCTCACTCCGTCGGCCAGTGTTCTAACTCCGTTTCCCAGTGCCCACACTCGATCGGCCATCGTTCTCACTCCGTCAGCCAGTGTTCTCACTCTGTCGGCCAGTCTATAATCGCACACAAAAATGCAAAGACGACCTGGTTCTCGCCTTGGCTCCGCCGCTGTCATGCTGTCTGGCCCGGCCAGCGCCGCCAGCTCAGCGCCGCCAGCACAGCGCCGGCAGCATGTCAGCCATGTCAGCGGTGTGGGCTTGGTGCAGTCCGCCAGCAGTGCGGCCTCACTGCGCTGCGTGAGCGCTGAGAGTTCCGCGGACTTCACAACCCCCGTGAAATCCGCGAACTCTGTGGGGTTTGCGTGAGCGGGCGTAGGACCGTCCGCAAAGTAGGCGGCCGAAGTCCTTTCCGAGTTCATGTTTGTATGCATCGGCATGGCAAAGGAAGGAAGTACCGTGGGGCGCGACGGGAAGAGGGCAGGCACCATGCTGGGGAAGAGGGCAGCTTCGTCTAACCTCTATCTTGCTGCGTCCTTTCCTGTGCGACATACAATTAGCCTGCCTCGGATGACGTGCGGTGGTAGATCCCCGGCATCTGCCGCCGCCGACGCGTAGATCCCAGCAGCAGCCGACGCGCCGGCGGTGGATCGGCGCCGGTGACGGATCCAGCGTCGGCGCCGACGCTGGATCCCGGCGCCCGTCGCTGTCGACGGCCGCCGGAGAGTGAGCCGCAGGCGTCCGGGCGCCGGACGAGGCTCGGAGCTCAGAGGACGCGCCCCCGGCCGGAGAGCGCGGGCAGCGCTGACGCCTCAGGCGACAAGCCAGCTCGACACCACGGCGCCCCGCGTGCTGATACGGGCCCGGGCAAGGGCGAGGCCAGGCCGGTTACATGGGGATGTCCGCAGGGGCGAGGCTAGGCCTTGAAACTACGCCGGCGAGGAAAGGTAGACGACGCCGGTCGCGTGAGCGGCCGCAGCCGGCGGGCTGGCGGCCTCCCCAGACAGCCGGCTGGCTCCGCCCTTGCAGGGCCGCCCCGGGCGTCTGCCTGGGCGCGCCGCCGCACCGCCGCCCATTGTTCCCCTGCGCGCGTCGCCGGCCGACTTCAGATCCAATCACTCGCCCATAATACTCGGTAATTGCAACAGAGCCCGGCGCCGCCGAGTCCGCTTCAGAGCAAGCCGCGCCGGCCGTCGACAGCGCCTGTCCGATTACCGAGTGACACCGGCGCCGTCGGCCGGCGCGCTGGCGGCGGGAGGGAGAATCCGAGCGCGGGCGAACCACCCAGCGGCGGCGCGTCCGTGTCCGATTAGCGAGTGACGCCGGTACAA
Organism: Pollicipes pollicipes; assembly: GCF_011947565.3. Lineage (NCBI taxonomy): Eukaryota > Metazoa > Arthropoda > Thecostraca > Pollicipedomorpha > Pollicipedidae > Pollicipes > Pollicipes pollicipes. Next base: position 1,534,815 of record NW_023596251.1, on the reverse strand, counting down.
TCAGCGGCGCAGGGGCCGGCGGCAGGGGGAGGCAAAAGGTGGATAAACAAGCAGGGGTCGGCGGGGCTAGCCGGAGCGTCGGCCCAAGGTGTCGACCCAGGCGTGGCGGAGGTGCGCTCCCAGCCGGCAGCGCCATGCCGTGACGCCGGGGCATGGCGCGGTCGCTGTTCATTGGTGTTTTCGTCAACTACAATGGTCTACTCGTGCCCTAACATGGCGCGGTGCCACGTGCTTCTGGTAGGAGACGGCAACGTGGCCACAGTGGCGGCACCTGGTCCCCGGGCCATCCACGTCAACAGAGACCAAGAGGCCGTGTGGACCGCCCATCTACAGCGAGTGGAATGTCAGACCATCCTTGTGCACAGATCAGTCGTAGTGAGCGAGGAAGGGACCTCTGCACCGGGAAGCGATGGCCAGCCATGTCACGGGCAGCGGCGCCATGTCACGAGTAGAGGGAGCCATAGCGCCCTTCCCCCTCTGTTCGTGAAGGTTTAAAATCACGTGCAAAATGCGGTGGCACATGGAAATGCTGGCTTCTAAATGCGGCTTGCGCCCCCCCCCCCCCCCACGCCTTTGACGCAGCCTCAACTCTCGGAGACTAAGTCCCAATCAGTGAAACCAGGGAAGATGCTGACACCATGCCAAATGGCAACAGCCGCAAACAAGCCGTCTCATCATTTCGAGGGAGACGCCATGTCATGGGCCACGGCTCCCACAGCCGGAAGGCGCGGTGCAACGATCTTCCAACCTTCGGAGCCGGGCCTACGCCTGTTGTTTTCAGCCTCAAATGTCCCTCAATCTGATCCATCACAGGGAAGGCTGCGTCTGGGGAGCGTCTTGTCCCCGACAGCCGACAAGAAACCTCCTGGCCGTGACAATGCGGTACGCGCTCCTCCGCGTCTCCCCTCTCGGCCAGCCCATCACCAACGGCCGCCACGTGTTCAGCTGCCCTTTTTAAGCCAGGCTACCGCACATCGGAATGGACCCATACTGTTCGCGACCGCAGCCGCGCTCCAGGCACAGGAGGCTGGCAACATGGACCCATACTGTTCGCGACCGCAGCCGCGCTCCAGGCACAGGAGGCTGGCAACATGGACCCATACTGTTCGCGACGGCAGCCGCGCTCCAGGCACAGGAGGCTGGCAACATGGACCCATACTGTTCGTGACCGCAGCCGCGCTCCAAGCACAGGAGGCTGGCAACATGGACCCATACTGTTCGCGACGGCAGCCGCGCTCCAGGCACAGGAGGCTGGCAACATGGACCCATACTGTTCGCGACTGCAGCCGCGCTCTAGGCACAGGAGGCTGGCAAAATGCACCCGTTCTTGTCTCCTCCTCTTTGTCCTGCACCCCGTCTTTTCACGCGACCTACTATCTGCACCGCTCTTGCGCGTACAGGAACTGTATCCGCCGAAATCTAACTTCTGGGCTAAACACAGGCAAAGCCGCGGCATTTCTTGACTCCTTTCGTCTGCTTAATCCTTTGTCCTGCAAAGCGCTCCCTCTCCAAACTCGATTCATTCCGCCAGGCGTCAGCTTTGATATACGTCCAACAACAGACGAGTGCAGCCACTAGAACTACGTTACGGCAGCGTTACGCAGCGTTATGGCCGCATCGTTACAACAGCGGCGACTCAGCGTCACGACAGGGGTCATCTATAAAAAAACACAAAATCGGCATCATGCCGTTGTTCTGTGATTTTGGTGTTGCAAAGGCTGCTAATAACCTTCGTCCTTGAACGCTCTCGTTCTGTCAGGACGTGTCTTCGTCCTTGAACGTTCTGTCAGGACGTGTCTTCGCCATTGAACGTTCTGTCAGGACGTGTCTTCGTCCACGTCCCATGGCGGCTTTAGCCGCCGAAAATAGGTCGTATTCTTGTGGTTTTAAACTGATAGCTAGCTGGCCACACCACTTCAAACCTGCCTCCGCCAAAAAACGAATTAACAAGCGTTGGAAAATGTCATTGGACATCGAGGTGCGGTATTCATCACAAGGCACAAGTTGTGTCTGAAAAATCACATGGAAGGGATGAACAGGGTACTATATGTCTCGGAGAGACACTTAAGTGAAATAAGAACACGACCCTCCTCGGGAGTCATGTCTTGAAGGGAGCACAGCTGTGACCTCAGTCTGGATGTGAACGTGCTCATGCGCACTGCGAAGGAATAAAGAGGGGAGGGTTCATGTCCGCGCAGAGGATCCGGTGCTGAGCTGTTAGTGCTAGCATCCTGAAGCCTGCGACTCCATCGCCCCCCCCCCCCCCCCCCGGGCATGAACTGCGTGCGTTCCCGCCAGCTACGCAGCACAAATGTCATGACAAAAGGTACACACCAGACGCTGGAAGCTCCGCCCCCACGGCACATACTCGGCCGTACTCACGAGGCGCCCGACGACACGCACGCTGCTACATCGGCGACGCACGCGCGCACGCACTGCGGGCCGGTGGCGGGGAGACCTCACCCTCAGCGTGAATTATTGGTGCCGGTCGACTAGGCGCCTGCCGCGTGCAGGAAGCCGTGGGCGCCGACCCATCGGCCATAGATCTTGCCCGGGCCGCCGCACTCGTACGAACCACGCGTCGCAAGCACGCACGCACGCACGCACGCGCGCGGAGCTCGATATGTGCTGCTGGGTTCCGCCGCACAAAAATGAAAGGGGGCATGCCACTTCTTTGTGCTCTAAATATTAGGGAATATGCAGGTTAGGCGGGATAGAGTGCAACCATAGCGAGTTTGTTACCACGCGGGGCCCCGTAGACCCAATAACGTAATCACACGGAGTCCTGTAGAGCCAGTAACGTAACCTTACTCGTCTGTAGAATGTTCTTCTTCAGTTGGGGTGGAATGCTGATGCTACTGCACTTCCGCATCGTGAAAGCACGACTGCCAGTGTTGGGCGACATACGTCTGAGCAGATGCATTGCTGGGCTCATCCAACGTGTCGGAGTTGATAATCTTTCTTTAATTTTCCAAAGGAATCGAACCCATTAAGAAAGGAGTTGTGGCCGACTCAGTGCACCTTCCTTCAATCGTTCGCAAAAACATTGTTTGCTTTCGGCGTGGGCGCGGACTCCACCTAAGTTCACGCCCGCGTGTGGCCGTGAGAGGTAGTCACGCCCAGGAGGAAAGGCGCCAGCACATCGCCCGCCCGTCCTCACGCCGCACGCCCGCGTGTGGCCCGTGAGAGGTAGTCACGCCCAGGAGGAAAGGCGCCAGCACATCGCCCGCCCGTCCTCACGCCGCACGCCCCGTGTTTGTTCTACGGCAGCAGCCATCCGAGGGCCGCCGCCCATCAACTCCAGGTGCTAGTAGCCAAGGAGTGAAACAAACAAGCGTGCACGCAATGGCTGCACGGGTCTTATCGCTAACGAATGACAGGGCAGCACAGGGTGTCATGGCGGCTCGCTTTCCCGGCAGCCAATCCGAGGGTTTGATACATCAAGCATCGGTCAGAACCGTGAGCGAGATGCGCGCGTAATTAAACCACAAAACCAGCACTCGCCCGTTGGCGTCTGACGCGAGGTTAACCAAAAGACCGGTCCGGCTGCTACAGATGTGTTCTGTAACGAGACGGTGCACGCTTCACAGGGAGGAAAATTGTCAGTAGAGCCAAAAATAGCAACTAAAGCGTTCAGGAAACCGACGTGCGGCCATGCAGCGCAGACTGCGAACTGCACCGCAACTCTCCAAGCAGGGCTCCGATTACAGGCCTGCGCCATAGCCCACCACAAACAAGGATACTAACCGAAAAACGAGGCCGCGTAGCCGGCAGCCAAATCGCGTCTCTGCACGGCACGTATTCGCGGTATATCGCGGGCTGGCCGCGCGCGGACACCGCGCAGGCTGCTGGGAAGTTCTGGGGAGGTGTCGCGCGGAGTCCGAGAGTCGCTCGAGTAGTCGGAATATCGCCACGGCGGCTCCCAGCTGGAGTCTGACTCGAACTCCAGCAGGAGGGAACACAGCAAAGGCTGAGGAGATGCGTCGGCGTGAGGGCCGTCGAGGAACGAAAATGTCGTCAACAAGACAGACAGAGGTCGCCGCGGGGCACAGCAGAAATCGCAGCGGACCATTAGAAGGCGTCACCGCCGCGCGGCCACGCCGAGACCCACAGCGGAGCTGTATGGCACCGGATGACTTCACCGGCCTCGGCAAATGACACAGCCCCCCACGCCGGGGAGCGGGTGAGCGTGGGGTGCAAGAGCTTCGGTGATCGGGTCAACCAGCAGGCAGAGTCAACCAATCGGTGTTGGCCGCGTTGAATATTTCGGTCAGGTCTCGGTAGCCAGACCATATGTGAAATTAGCGCCAGTGACCGCGCGTGGTCACGCCGAAAAAGCCCGCCTTGATTGCACGCAGCTGGCTCTTGGGGTGTGCAGCAGAACGCGCCACGACGCCGACCCACGACACCACGACGTCTAAAGGGAACTCCCAAAACGCCACCAGCGCCGTCCCGGCGACCCTGAGCTCCACCAGCGCCGTCCTCGGCGACCCTGAGCTCCACCAGCGCCGTCCTCGGCTACCCTGAGCTCTACCAGTGCCGTCCTCGGCGACCGTAAGCTCCACCAGCTCCGTCCTCGGCGACCGTAAGCTCCACCAGTGCCGTCCTCAGCTACCCTGAGCTCCACCAGCTCCGTCCTCGGCGACCGTAAGCTCCACCAGCGCCGTCCTCGGTGGCCCTGAGCTCCACCAGCGCCGTCCTCGGTGGCTCTGAGCTCCACCAGCGCCGTCCTCGGCGACCGTGAGGGGCCGGGGCAGGTCAGCCGTCGGCGCTGTCGTCACGTCCGCGCGTCGCTAGCCGCTCGGCACCTGGCTTCCGCGAACCGGCCGGCGAGCCGGGTCACGTCTTCACCAATCAGCGGCGGCGGCGGCGGCGGCGCGCCACCGAACTGGCGCCAAACACGAACGGCGCGGCGCCGGCCACCGGCAAAAATCGCGCGTGCCGGCCAGGCGCCAGGAGGCGACCCTGGACGAACCCACGCGCGGGCCGCGGCGGCGCGCTGTTCGAGCGAACGACCCGTGGAGGGGTGCGTCTAGGGCGTGCCCATGCGGCGCGGAACACTGAGGACAGGTCGGCTGCTTGGCGTGTCAGCATCGCCTGGTGGCTAGTCAGAGCTCACGGCCGAAAACAAAAACGGAGGAGTCGAAAACGACAGTTCCATCACGCTGGGAGGAGGTGCCTTGCATCCTTGTGCTAGCTGCACCGGTGTGCTGCGGCTATCATTGCCGACGGGTCGATACAAGTACTACTTGCATCGACGAACGGGCGTCGAGCCCGGGATCGTCACCGTACGTCGCCGGCGTCGCGTCCTAGGTGGTGTCTGGTGAAGCGCCGCCGCGGCGACACGCGCTCGGTGACGCGCCTCTACCGACAGACTGCGCTCAGTCTGTGAGACACGACCTGTACACTACACACGCCTGTACACTACACACTACCTGTACACTACACACTACACACGCCACCCACGAACATGACCCGCGGGCGAGTCCTCCGACATTTCCCGCAGACACCACGCCCGAACACAACCGTGCAGACACACTGGTGCAGACACGGCCCGCAGACACAACACCTGCGGCCGCCACGCGCCCTCGCAACGCGCAGACATTCAAAACATTCAACTGTCTGCGATAAGTAAGGGAACCATCACGGTTTGACATCTTTACATGCTTGAGAGTGCATAAAAGTATCATTCGCACGGATGCATGGCACAGCAGACTGAGGAGCCTCGGCATTGAACGTGGTTGATATCCCACAGCATGCACGACGCCGATGTCGTTCGCGCTGAAAACTGGCATTGTCCGCGCCTGGTGCGTCGCAAACGTCCACAAGCTCCAAGCGCGACGTACAGTCGTTACAATTTGTCAGCGGGTGCGCAGGGACGCTGCCGTGCGGGCGCCGGCACCGGCGCGCTTCACTGAGCGACGCCTCACCTCTCCTGAGCCGGCTCGACGGACGGCCCTCACACGGCAGGACAGATCGATCGGCAACCGCGAATCAATGGAGACCAGAATCCAGAGGGGGAGGAGCGGGGGCACGACGAAGCCGGCTCAGTGGGCTGCTGCGGCAGCACGACCTCCGACGTAACATCATGCCGTTCTGAGGGGCACGCTCGCGCGCATCAGGAGCGGGCCGCACGTGCAGGCAGCGGTGTGGTTGCTGCCGGGTGCCAAGTTAGAGGGGCGAGGGTTCACTGTAGAGCAGGGTTGACGCGGCTGTGCACCCGCACGAGACGTGGGCCAACAACGAGACGAGCGAACGAGCGCCGGCCTCTTCCACAGTCATCGCCCAGGTGTTCCGGCACCCGGGCTCCGGCACACAGAGCCCCGATCTCCCGGGCTCCGACACACAGAGCCCCGATCTCCCAGGCTCCGGCACACAGAGACCCGATCTCCCGGGCTCCGGCACACAGAGCACCGACCTCCCGGGCTCCGGCACACAGAGACCCGATCTCCCGGGCTCCGGCACACAGAGACCCGACCTCCCGGGCTGCGGCACGCAGAGACCCGATCTCCCGGGCTCCGGCACATAGAGCACCGACCTCCCGGGCTCCGGCACACAGAGCCCCGACCTCCCGGGGTCCGGCACACAGAGCCCCGACCTCCCGGGCTCCGGCACACAGAGACCCGACCTCCCGGGCTCCGGCACGCAGAGACCCGATCTCCCGGGCTCCGGCACATAGAGCACCGACCTCCCGGGCTCCGGCACACAGAGCCCCGACCTCCCGGGGTCCGGCACACAGAGCCCCGACCTCCCGGCGTCTGGCGCCCAGTGCCCTCCTCTGACCTGCCCCGCCGCTGCTGACCTTCGCAGGCTGGGCGGGCGGCGCTCAGCGGAGACCAGCAGGATGGGCCCGCCCCCAAGCGGCGGAGAATTCAGTCTGGATGGCGGCGAGGAAAGAAGAGCGCCTTGCGCCATGCGGCAAGCAGCATAGCATGTTTGCGACGATGTGCCTGTGTAGTGTACCATCCAGATGTGCCTTTGTCGTGTGCCATCCATAGGTGAAAGAATAGGGGGAGCGGTCGTTGGGATTAATTCCGCGCACTTGCTGCAAAGATTAACAATCGGCGGTTGGTAATGTAATCGGCCGACTGACTTGCGAAAAAAACTTCGTCCCTCCACTTTTTAGGGATGTTCATGAAGTTGAGATGTTTTTTTTTCGAGCGCAGAGGTTTCTTATGCCCATGTCTGCTTACAGCTGCCACCAGCCACGCGTTCAGCTGAACATTAGACTGCCTTCTGAGAGCTGCAGTGAGTGACGCTCGAGAACGTGGTCTAGCACTGCAACCACCACTACCCCGGCCGTAGCACCATCACACACTGGAACACCCTGGCGGTAGCACCATCACACACTGGAAACATGTCACATGTTTTGCTTTTTTGCAAAAAAAGGAACACGGTGCACTTCGTCCTGCCCTTTTGTGGAACACCAGCCACTGCTTGGCCATATTAGCGCTCAGGGCCCATGGTGCAACTGAGATTCGAACCCGGGCCCCAACGTGGGAGTCAGACGCGCTAACTACTTGGTCATTACACCGCCTCCACACATTCCGCTAACAACACCACAAGACAGGTTTGAAACTTTCTGAAAATAAGAGTGGGAGTAGTATTACAGCAAAGTCGGCTGCTTGCAGCCAGCACACACACATGTTTCACGGCCATAGCAGGTCTCGTATCAAAGTCGAGGACCCACGAGCACGAGCACGAGCCCCAAGCCTCTGACAGTACGAAAAGTCGAGGACCCACGAGCACGAGCACGAGCCCCAAGCCTCTGACAGTACGAAAAGTTGCACCGTTGACGGAAAGGGGGTCCAACATCAGGCCTCCGCAGTACAGCACCAAAGCACCGTCAGGAGCGCGTCGGCCGGCCGTCAGGCCCTCCCACATGGCCAAGAAGAGGGCTCGCGCGCCGCGGCGGGCGGCCGAGGTTCGATTACGCCCGTCCCGATGGGGCCCACATTGCCACCTCCTCCATCAGCCGGGCCGACCCGCTAGAGCACCGCCGCCAGTCGGCAGAACCATCCCGCCTCCGGCCGCCGGTGCAGCCGCAATGAATGGGAACCATTACAACGATGAAATACTGCTCGGTAATTAACGCCAGCAGGCCCATACGTTGTACGGGCCCGGGTAGGTTCCATGTGGAGGCGGCGCCGAGGATCTACTGCGGTCTGGCGGGATGCAGAGGTCTGCCGTCTCTCTGCCTCTGCCTCTGTGTCAGCCTCAGCCTCAGCCTCAGCCTCAGTGTCAGCCTCAGCCTCAGCCTCAGCCTCAGCCTCAGCCTCAGTGTCAGCCTCAGCCTCAGCCTCAGCCTCAGTGTCAGCCTCAGCCTCAGCCTCAGCCTCAGCCTCAGCCTCAGCCTCAGCCTCAGCCTCTGTGTCAGCCTCAGCCTCAGCCTCAGCCTCAGCCTCAGCCTCAGCCTCAGCCTCAGCCTCAGCCTCAGCCTCAGCCTCAGCCTCAGCCTCAGCCTCAGCCTCAGCCTGACTCAGTGCAGCCTCTGCCTCTGCCTCTACCCCTGCTTCCGCCTCTGCCTTTGCCTTTGCCTTTGCCTTTACCTCTGCCTTTGCCTTTGCCTTTGCCTTTGCCTTTGCCTTTGCCTTTGCCTTTGCCTTTGCCTTTGCCTTTGCCTTTGCCTTTGCCTTTGCCTTTGCCTTTGCCTTTGCCTTTGCCTTTGCCTCCGCCCCTGCCTCCGCCTCTGCCGGCGTTCTGCCGTTTGAGCATCTAAGAAGGGTTGTCAGCTTCTCTTTGTCGCATTACGTGGAAACGAAGAAATCCGTCAGACTGCCAATGCGCCAGAGGAGACTACAGTTTCTGTTCGTTACTGGAAGGGTTCATATCAACTCGACCACCGACATATTCAGGTTCGTCTTGGGTCTCAGCGAGATTGAAACTCGTCCAAGACGGGGGTAGGGGTTGTTCTAGGGTTGAGAGGGCGAAATGTTTTATCAGATTAGCGACATCACCCAATGGACAATGACGCAATGACGGACAATGACAATGACGCCAAGCTCGTGGGCACACCTCAGCCACACCAGATCGATGCGAAACAGCCGTTAACACGTGGCGTCATGTTTGCGGAGAAAGAGCGAAAGACAGCCAATGCACGCCAAACTGGCGTCTCGACGTGTCCGGCGACGGCCACGCAGGTCAAGGCCGCACGGAGACCTTGATCCTGGCGACCCCGCCTGACCCGGCCGGTTCCAGTCGTCGCCCGCGTGACGGAGTGAAGCGCCGCCGCCGCTGCTGCCGCAGCTCCGGACCATCGCCTGACGTACAGCCGTCTGGAGCGCTCTCGTTCCCCGAAACCGAAACACCGGCCGGGTTCTGGGTAGCCGGGGACGGACACAGCGGGGCAGATGGGGAGGGGCGGGCGACCGGCTACCCGAGAGCTCGATTTCAGACGGCTCCTGGGCGCTGATGGTGCGGCGGTCAGCCGGGCCGTTGCCTTCCATTCCACGAGCCCTGCATCCGCCTCTGGCTGGCGCCGACGCGTCCGGTCGGCCGGAACCATGGCAACGCAGGCTTTTCACGGAAAAGCTGGGTCGTGAGGCGCACCGGAACGCAAAATAATACTTCGGATGCACTCCTTGGAGAGTCTATTGACCTCTGGCAAGCGAGCAGCCGACATGACTCAGTCACCGATGGCTTTTCTTGGGCTCAAGAACTACATACAGCGTCTGCATTGGGACTGAAGAATGGCCGGGACCGGTAACTATCCCCCTCCCGCGGTGGAACAGACGAGGGAGACCAGGACATGTCAGTGACATTGTCACCTATGATACATGCGTTCACACGTCCGTCGTAAATATGTCTCATCATGCCTTTAGGGGCACCATAGCGAAGAAAGGAAATGAACTACGAAGTGGCAGACATTCAACAGCTTGTGTTTTCTTCAACACAAACGTATGTGTAATAATCTTGCTGTTGTTGGTAAAAGCTGTTGGTAAATCGCGCACTTGTTCAACGCCCATCCACACGCATAGGTGATTCACTTATGAGGTCGTATATTGCATCAGCAGTGCAAGTGTTCCGCACATGTTCATTCAACCGCTCCTGGGGGAAATAAAGCGAACGCCACACAATGGACATGGCGGCTCACAAACAGCCTTAAATGGGATGTCCCACATATGTATTGGGGTTTTGAACTGAAATTGTCATCTTGAAGATCATTTGGTGTAGTTCACAGCCCTGCCCTCTTTGAAACCTAAACCCTCCTGGTGTCCGAGCTATACGCCCTCGAATACGTGCGGACTAGTTCGGGGAGACCCTTTCAAGGCCACCCAGGCATCCATGACGTCATAATAACGTTATTCAAATCCCGGCATTCCGTTGGTCACACAGCGATCAAGGCCAGTAAAAATACAGTTGGCCAGTCATTCCTATCTGGCGTTCACGAGCACGATTTCCGGACATAACGACCGTCAACTTGCTCTCAAGTTATGATGTACGCGGTACGATACGGTGACGTACGATGACGTACGCAAATAATGACGTATTAAGCGGCATAGTTACTGAAAAGAACAGCTAAATTGTGTTGTCTAGAGCAGCTTTTTCCACTTAAAAGTATGCTTTTAATTATAGGTGGGTTTATTGCATCATATCTGATGCTTGCTTAGCTATCTCCGAATGTGGGAGATCCCCTTCAAGTGGTAAATGTGCTGTCCACGGTACGTGTCCTTGCCATCAACAGTGAAAACGCAGCGTAATTAATGCGCAGCATAACTAATACGCAGCCAGCGTAGCTAATGCGCGGCGCACTATGACAGCGTGCGCAGGATACTAACTCCGTCCCGAGCTGACTTTTTCAGATCACATTTTAAACGCCAGCCTGTAGCCTATCGCCATCTAAACGCGACGCCCGAACCACACGTGAAATGTTTGCCGCAGAAGACCGGCGTCCAACTGAATAGATCGGACCCGCGGCTCCCCCGCCATGTCCGTCCGATGGCCATCAGGGGACCGGCGACCAGGGCAGGCAGCGGGGGAGGCCGCACCGGGGAGTCAGCGGCGGGGGAGGCAGTAATCTTATCCGCGCGTCCGCCGGCGTTTCGCCGGCTGCGCGGGGGAGGCCATATGACGGCGGGGGAGGCCACTCTACGTCCGCGCTTCAACGAACGGCAGACGGGCGAGTCCATTCGCAGCCGCCGGCGGGACCCGGCTGGACGTGTCCATTGTCGGCAGAAGCGCATGGCAAATGCCCGCGCGAGCGACAAAGCGCTCTGACGCCAGAGCCGGCCGCGCGTGCCTTGTGCATGCCGCGTGGGTCGCCCGGGAGACGCCCGCCCGGGGGCACGGGGTCAAGTGCCGTTCGCGCCGGCTTGGCAGGTGCGTTGCACTTCCGCTCTCGGGACGAGAGCTGACTGCTTAATAATGCAACCATGAATACCACACATCTTCTGCTTGGGTAGGCTGTTCACGGCTCTTGAACATCGCACATCAGCATCGTGAAATTCATCCAATTTCGCAATGTCGGGTCGTATGGGGCTTACTCCGCCCCAGGGGTGAGAGCCATTGCAGTGTGAACCCCTGGAACTGGACGGCTTACGCGGCGCAGCTAGAAGAGCTGTACCCGTACAAGACCACCTCGATATCTAGCCTCGCCAACAGACCCACTCGCGTTGCTTCGGTGTCCGTTAAATCAGCCAGCCTCGCCAGCCACTCCTGCTGGTGCCCACCCCTCACGACAGGGTGGGAGGCAGACGACATTATATAGCCTCAGCAGCGAGTGCGTCGTAAAGCCTCAACGACTCAAACGCAACATCAGCAGACCACACGGAATGACAAGCAAACATTATTAGGGCATGCTCTTGCTACTCCATAGACCCCCCCCCCCCCTCTACGCCCAGGGGTGTCCTTGTTACACTTGAGGGGCCGCGCTCTAAATATCAGATTTGAACATTAGACTTCTGGCGATGCTCCATAAAAGAATGGCTTCAAAATTGTCAAACTACTGTTGGAACCTCAAACGATTATTGCGAGTGCCGCCTCTGTTCCTGTCGGAGCGCCATGAGTTCGGGGTCAATACCCTTTAAAATCCAGCGCGCGAGCCTGTGCACTCCTATCTAGCTGCATCGCGTACTGCTCATACATGTGGGGCTGGTTTCAACTATTCGCAACGCAAATGCCTCGTTCCATTAGTCCGCTGGCGGGGTCGAGATGCTATGTTAATTCTTCGACAGACTACCGTCAAAGTGTTTTGGTTAGATATCAGCTTCCGACAGTCAAATCAAAACAGTGGCGCGCCAGGGGGAGGGGCTCATAAGACCTAAGCCCTAAGGGGGGGGGACGTCAGGTTTGAGCGTAGTTTTTCACCACAACACTGCCGAAAGAAATTCCGGAAGCCGGCAGTCAACAACCATTCTGGTTTTGGCCGCAAGGAAAAGGAAATTGGCCTCGGCCAGAAGTGAACCCACAAATGGACTCAGGAATGCTTAGGACTTGAGATGGACCCGAGAACGTCGGGACGTCGCAGACCACGAGACGCCACGGACGCCGAAATACTACCGAAATAACCCGAGATCCTCATCTGCATCTGCACCCGCTTCTGCGCCTGCGTCTGGGTCTGCACGCCACATACGGCGCGATTCCCCAGACATCTCAGAAGACGGGGCATCAGCCGATGGCGTACGGGCGCTGACATACCTTGGACATGGACCAGTGCCGCACGCCATGGACGGCAGTAGCTGGCACACCGCAGACGCCATGGTACGGCAGTAGCTGGCATACCTTGGACGCCACGCAGTAGCTGGCATACCGGCATGGTACGGCAGTAGTTGGCATACTTGGACGCCCATGGTACGGCAGTAGCTGGCACACCGCAGACGCCATGGTACGGCAGTAGCTGGCATACCTTGGACGCCATGGTACGGCAGTAGCTGGCACACCGCAGACGCCATGGTACGGCAGTAGCTGGCATACCTTGGACGCCATGGTACGGCAGTAGCTGGCATACCTTGGATGCCATGGTACGGCAGTAGTTGGCATACCTTGGACGCCATGGCCACGGCAGAGTAGAAGTTAGCATACCTTGGACGCCATAGTACAGTAGGGGCTGGCACACCGCAGGCGCCATGGCATGGCAGTAGCTGGCACTCACTCCGACATGGTTACCCGCAGACGCTGTGGCATCACGAATGGCAGCATCTTCCGGGTAACAGACATCGAGGATGCTGGGATATCGGGGAATCCCAGGCCTCGCAGAACTGCTGCTATAGCACGCACAAGCGATGCCACCGATGTCACATTACGTGATGTCACGGATACTGTGACGCACTACATGTTGAAATGTCACGGTGCAATGTCACATGATGCCGCGCGCGCTGTGGTATATTGGACGCTGAAATGTCACTGGTATGGTGACATGACAATGCCTATGGTGTCACACGTTCGACGCGATGGTCACTAACCCTGCGGCGCCCCGAATACATGGCGTCACGGCAGCGGAGAATCGCTCGACGCGGAAATATCACTGACGCTGTGAAATCGCGCACGCCGGGATATCACGCGCGCCGTGATAGCACGACAGTCGTGATATCACGCGCGCCGTGACATCTGACGCCCGCGGCACACGGACAACACGTGCAATATTTCGCGCCACGACGGCATCGCACCGGCAACCAACACTGAATCAAAACTGAGAGCTGCGGAGCACGCCCGCCCCGCCGGGTCATGTCAGGACCTCTCTGGCGGGCTGAACGGGCGCCGATGTTGGGCGATGTGCCGATTCGTGGGAGGCGTGGGACCTATGGAAACGAGGATTAAGACGGACCTACGGGATCTGCGGACATACGGACAAACGGATCGGACGGGACCTACGGGACCTACGGACAAACGGATCGGACGGGACCTACGGACAAATGGATCGGACGGGATCAACGTGACCTACGGGACCTACGGACAAACGGATCGGACGGGACCTACGGGACCTACGGACAAATGGATCGTAACGGGACCTACGGGACCTATGGACACATGGATCAAGGACGAGACCCATGGGACCGAGCGGAAGAAGCGCCGCCGCCCGCCACCACCAAGCTGGACAAACAGGCAACAGGCGCTTCGACGTGATGGTCAGCAAGGGCAGGCAGGCTTGGCGGCGCGACTTCGGCCTGGCCAGCGAGGCGCGGTTGATGTCACGGGTTGCAGCGCCACCACTGACCTGATACAGTCGACTCTGGGACCTGACCTGTCTCGATCCAGAGACCTGACCTGACCCGATCCCGGGAGCTGACCTGAACCGATGCCGGGACCTGGCCTGATTCGGTCCAGAAACCTGACCCAAGGCGTGCCCGAGACCTGACCCGACCTGAACCGGCCCTGAGACCTGATCAGATCCTGCCCCGGACCAGACCTGGAATGGTCCTGGGACATGGTCTGCCCCGACCAGACCGCAACACATCGCGCTTGTCAATCGCTGCTGAAATTCACGTCTGTATCTATCCCTGCATGTCTATCACATGGCCGGTTCAGGTATATTACCGACTGACCTACTGAGCACCGAAAAATACAGACTGAACGGACATCACCGAAGAATACGGATCAGACTGAGGTCACCGAAGAATACGGACTGAACCGAGGTCACCGAAGAATACAGGCTGCACAGAGACCACCGAAGAACAAGGACTGACCTTATGACCGCATTTGTCGCACAAATGTGCATGGCACACAGCACATAAAATCCTGGTGCACCAGTGCAACGGAGCTTCAAATAATGGTGCCGGAAGGGCAAGAGAAGAGTGGAGACGACACCAGGACTGCTGCCAAAGCGCGACCCTGCTCTGAGGTCAACACTGCAAGGTGAAATAACGCCCCCGACGGGGCAATCTTCTGCCCTCCAAAATCGCTCGGTATCATAGACAACTGATCAGACAAGCATAACTCAGAAACCAATACTTGGCCCATACGCGAGGCCTCGCACTGAGAGCTGACACAGATGGGACTGTTCTCGGCCGGATGTGGGCGCTGGTCAATCATCCCATAGTCTCCTTATTCCCTGGCCCACTGCTGATGATTAATCATTAAGTAACTGGCTATGATCGGCCTGACATGACAGAAGACGGCAGCTCGCTGAGTCACTGCTCAAATAAAAACAGAAAACTCAAAAAGCAGGAGCGTGTGGTCGATTTGTACTCATCTAGATTAGCCTGTTCTTCTTACGTCGCCTTAGTTCTCCTTATATGGCGTCTCCAATGTCTACCGTCTGATCCCTTCACCCAAATACGCTCCGAGTGACGTGATCCCGCTGCAGCTCTGCAGAACTGCAGCCGCAAGGGTTAACCACCAGTCAAAAATCAAATTTCCAACTACCGAGGGAAGTCATCTCGGTCGGCCTGCCCACCGCAGATCACATACATGACCTGGCGCGCTCACGTCCTCCCCAACCCCGCGCGGTCCCAACTACCACTCCTCCGTCGTCACGACAGCAGCGGAGGCGCCGCGGAGGCGGCGGCGGCGGCAGTGGCATCGGCGGCATCGGCGGAGCGGCGGGCGGGCGGTGGCGGCAGTGGCATCGGCGGCAGAGGCGGCGGCGGCAGTGGTATCGGCGGCAGTGGTATCGGCGGTGGCGGCGGCAGCAGCAGCAGCGGCACCGACGGCGGCGGCGGTGGCGGCGGCGGCGGCGGCGCCGCGCGTTCGGCGCCAGCCGTGCAGCGGCGGGCGGGGGGGGGGGGGGTGAAAGCGTGCCGGTCGCCGGGCCGGCAACAGGGGCGGGGCGGGGCGGCCGGCGGGGGGCGGAGTCCGCCTGCAGCGGTGCACGCGGCGCTCGCAGCCGCGCCGGCCGGCCGGCGAAGTCGCGTCGCCGCGCGGCGGCCACCACGTTGCCCACGCCGCTCCGCCGTGAGTGATCTTCCATCGATCCGCGCGCCCGCCGTCCGCTCGTGGATGGCGGCTTGGAGCGCGCCCGGCGGAGTGCGCCGCGGTCCCGGCCGCCCCCGCCGTCCGGCTGAGTTTGGCGACGCTTTCGTCTCCGATGTGTTTCTTTCCGCCGCACGCCCGCAGCCGGATGTAAAATTTTCTAGTTCGGTGGGTAGGGTGTGTGGGGGGGGGGGGGGGGCTGTTGCTCACGCCCAGTGAAGGAGCATGTGAACGGTCCGGTGCCAGAGCCCCCCCCCCCCCCTCCGCTCCCTCTCAGGCAGCGAGGTCAGGAGATCGCCGAGATGCGCAGTGCTTCGGTTGGGCCTGAGGCGGGGTGAAATGGTGGTTTTATCAGTAAGCCGGTGTTGGTCACCCGCCGGGCTCTCCCACTCGGTGCTCCGACTGCGCCGACTACACCGACTGCAGCACTGCACGGAGGATGCTGCCAGTTTGCAGCCTGAATGGCGGTCTCGAGTATTATCCCGAGTCTCGACAAAACCGTCCGGCGCCCATAACTTAACGTAAAGCTCGACGGGCAACTCCGCTGCTGGTAACGCCGACCTGGGCCGTGAGATACACCAATCCTGTTCCAGCTCCTGTTTGGTGCAACGTCCAGTACTCGCTGAGAGCACGCGGCTGTTATGTAACTGTTAAACACGTCCCGATTGTGAACAAAACATTGCATTCTCGTACGAACCAGCCAACGCAGCCTAGCTTATCACTCCACTCATTCCATACTCTACAGCGAGCCATGGCGGCACATACAATCAAAACATTGGAGGCGTGCTGTCGTGGGCGACACTGCGTCCACAGAACTAGGCTACTGAAGGCCATGATTTAACAGAAAAAGACAACGTCACGGGGTTTGGATACCGTCCGAGGTCATGGGGTTTGGATACCGCCCGAGGTCATGGGGTTTGGATACCGCCCGAGGTCACGGGGTTCGGATACCGTCCGAGGTCACGGGGTCTGGATACCGTCCGAGGTCACGGGGTTTAGACACCGTCCGAGGTCACGGGGTTTGGATACCGTCCGAGGTCACGGGGTTTGGATACCGTCCGAGGCGTAAATATTGGGTTCTGAGCATGGTTCAGAAGACAATGACGAAGTGGCCCGCCGAACCATACAGCTAGACAAACGTCATTTCGTGCATATTGCAGATGTTTGCAGTGGATAACCACCCTCTCGACAGCGGTATTGTATGCTCTGTTGCAGTACGGTATACGTTGCAGCGATACGGTATACACTGCCGCGGCGGTATGGTGCACGTTGCGGGCGATATGGCGTACATTGCAGCGATGTGGCGCACGTCGCAACAAAATTTGCTGATAAAAATATTTGGCTTTGAGAAAACTATGATGTCCTCAAACGTGCGAAATATCTTTCTTCATCAGATCCACGTGTGATCATGACATCATCAGACCCACGCAGTGCCAGAAACTATGCGACCCACACGAGACCACGAGATCATCAAATCGCGTTGAAAATATATTTATACCACCATTCACGGGCACGACACATGACCTTCTTAGGAAAACTGTGCTCTCTTATAACAGAACTAAGTCTGGCACAAGCAGGACGACGCGCGCATGAGGGGGAGGAGTGACATAATGTACCCCTGGCTTGCGCGGGCCAGCCGTTCAACGGCCCCACCTGGCCTGAGGAAGGCAGTAATGCTGCAGCGGGCTGCGCATCACGCCTACGAGGGACCATTTGTCGGTGGACGCCGGCAGGGTTTCGAGAACGGCGGCTCTGGGGGCTCCAGGGTATCATCGACAGGGCTTCGTCCTCCTTAACAATGCCACCATGTACGCCATGGATTCAGCCTCGGATACTGACGGAGTCAGAGTTCTTTTTGCTCCGTTGGGGGGGGGGGGGATGCAGTGTGCACTCAGAACGGCCTTAACTATTCACGTCCGGATATTATCTCATTTTCACGATACTCTTCAGACAGCTTAGGGCCTATCGGGCACGGTGACGTCATTTGTCAGCGACTGGTGTGACGTGAGCGCCTGTGCGGAAGGAGCCTGAACGTCTTCTGGACGACTGACAGCTCCAACACACTCCAGCCGGGTATATATGGGTGGCGAAATAACGAGAATCCACATGCCGCCAGCTTTTACGTCACTGGTGCTGTGCTGGCCGGACAGAACACTCCCAACAGGCCGAAAACGAAATGGTGCTCTGCGATGTTGTGTAACCGCTGATCAACACCTTGGATTCCAAGGCACAAAATCTACATGCTGGGTTTCACACACAGGCGTATGAGTGGGGGGTTACGGGGACCATGCACCCCCATCCACACCCAAACTTTTGAGGACGTGTTGAATTAACCCCATGACGATGCATGGAACGATTCGACTTTAAAATCGACACCAGCCCACTCCGCCAACTCACACATATACGCCTGAGACGTCCCAACGCCCTTGGTTTTAGGAACTAGAACTGAACAGCCCCGTCAGCACCCAAGACCCCACTCGGGAATTTCAAGCACTTTGTTGCTCATCTTGTCTGAACAACGTCCATACTGTGCTCTCGGCGAAAAGAAAAACAGGACACCCACCGGTCAAACAACAGTCAGCAAGATATCGCGTTGGGACGGCTCAAGCATAGCAGACTCCGCACAACGATCTGATCTTTCAGGAGCGCTTGGCTTGGCCGCGCGCAGAAGAAGTACCAAGCTGGCGCATCGCACATAACTCGCGCGCCTCACGGCATGCCTCGCCCTGGCTGGCGGTGTTATCGCCGGCCACGCCTCCGCCGGCGGAGAAACGACCAAGCGTGCCGCACCAGTTGCAACGCACGAGGAAGGCGGCGCCAGACACAACAGCAATCATTCGCGCAGAGCTGCCGGCCGACCGCCATCAAGACTTGGAGCCACTCGTGCTCTGCAGGAGTGAACCGGCCAACAGGAGTGTTATGTGACACCGCGCTGCCCGCGCCGGGCCCGCCAGGAGTGCCGAGTGGTGCCGAATGGAGTGCGGATCCAGCTCTTGCCAGCCGGGGCTCCGCCACGCCGGTGCGGAGCCACGCAGCATCGGCCAAACCGCTGGACCGCAAGTGCAGCCGGGAACAGAAGCGACGTGGGGAGTTCTGTTGATCACCGCGGCCTCTCCGTACCGCGTTCGAGCCTCGACAACGGCAGGAATTTGCTCGCCCTGCACGGCGGGTCGCGAGAACTTGATGTTGTGGAACATTCGGCTTTGTTCTTCCAGTGATGCGCTAGAAAACCAGTACGAAACTGCGCTCCGTCCTCCCCTCGCCTCCCCTCCTCCCCCCCCCCCCCGCCCCGTCGGCACCTGGGCTTTTCTCTCGCGGCGGAGGGCGGGACACACACACGCGAAGTCCCCGCCGCCACACGGCTAGCTCCAGAATAGCACCGCCGACGGTCTCACGCCACGTGCCCGGCAGTTTGCTGAGGGAGCAG
This sequence comes from Pollicipes pollicipes, assembly GCF_011947565.3. Lineage (NCBI taxonomy): Eukaryota > Metazoa > Arthropoda > Thecostraca > Pollicipedomorpha > Pollicipedidae > Pollicipes > Pollicipes pollicipes. The sequence goes on along the minus strand of NW_023596251.1, from coordinate 1,515,542 downwards.
CGACGCCACCGCCGTCCACTCCCGCAGACGACCGGCCGCGTCACTGGCCACGACGGAGCGACGGGTCACTGTAGGCCCTCCGACACCGCCACTCTGAGCAGTCAAACGGGCCGCACCGACGCCAGAACTCGGCCGACCGCTCACCGACAATGGAGAACGACCGCGACACCTGCGATGACGGCGGTCTCTGCCGTCGGCACACTCCGAACAGACGGTGCGAAGTCCAAACTGATACGCTCGCGGTCGGTCCGGCGCGAGGGCAGGACGACCCCGGGCTGCGTGGCTCACCGTCGCGCTGGGGCCTTTTGCGCGTACCTCGTGAGACGAGGGAGGGGGAGGGGGTCCGGCCGGTCCATATATTGACGGGCGCGGCGCATGTCGCCGAGCATGCGTCCACCGCACCTGCGATGGCCGCAGTGGCGTGCCGTCCCCAGCCGAGGCGGCGGACCGGGCTCGGGCTTCAACGTTGAGCAAACCCAACGTGCTGTGACGCCGCCGTGATTATCTGAGCTCAGACACATGTCCGTGGCTCCAACAGCAACCACGCTCGGAACGCAGACACTCATCCAAACCCATCACTGTACATTCGGATAATCCTCGGACATTTAGCCATCCTCATCAATAAATGCCACATGACATGCTAAAATTCATGACATCCGGACAATGAGTTCGATGCAGGACTGTGGCGGCCATGAAATAATTGCGATCTGACTTAATGCCAACATCCAAAAGTGCATCTTAATCACAGTGCATATAGGTTCGTATCGCTATATCAGGTTATTTGTTGTTATACAGCTAGTTGCTACCAAAGCACAGTTATTGGACGCTTGGCATTCCATCGCAATTGAAAAGTACAACACGAACTATCCCCTTGCCACCGCGCTGAACTTAAGCGCGCTGTTAAACCCCAAATCGTATGTGATTTTCACCACAGCAAGCTGTCTGATTTATTACGTCAGAGAACTCCAGGTTCAAAAATGTCATGCTGTCCGCTTCCCTCGCTGCCACCGATGGCAGCGAGGGGAGTGAACAAGTCAGTAGCAGACCAGCGCGGGGAGCGCCGCCCTGTTCTGCGCCCCACTGCACGCCTCCCACTTCAGACTCTGCCTCAGCTCTGCTGCTGCCGACAGCGTTCTTGAGGTGTCGGCACTGGCGCGGGCTCTTGGATCGCGTCAGGCGTTATTCGCCCGCCATCACAGAGGGGATGACACGGAGCTCCAGACGACAGCGCCACGTGCGGAGCGGAGCGCGCTCGGGTCAGGCTCCCAGCGCAGTTCGTGCAAGAGCATGCAAGGCCAGATTCCGACCGACAGGCCGGCTTGGTGCAAGTTAGCACGAAAACAGGCAATGCTAAAACGAAAACGCGTCGAGTGAAACGAATTCCGCAGATTCCAGTCTGTGCGCAGAAAAACAGTGGCGATTCTCCGTAAAACCAACGTTGTGTTTTTGCCTCGTCTAGTACAACACAGACCCCTCAGGCATGCGAGCGCGCGGCCGGTCCTCGCCAGAAGCACGTCGCCTGGGGCATCATCAGTCGTAACCCTGATCGAAACTGCCCGCCGCCCCGGCCGACGAACAATTCTCGCCGCGGACGGCACAAACAGCCGCACGAGACGCACGCCGCGTCCAGCGCCACAGCGGAGACAACGGGACAGAGCGCGCTCACCTGCGTGCCGATCAGAGCTACAGGTGATCCCCCCAGCGCGGGGGACCCGGCGTGTTATCGGCGCCCAGATTTCCTGGAGTATGACATGGAGCTGATGCTTTTTCATGTGAGGAGGGTCCGGGCAAAAAACCCTCCCGCAGAATCTCCAACTCCGGCACCACACACCGTTTGCATACGCGACGGCTGCAGCCCTGTCACCTTCTGATGACGTCACTGTTCCACCAGCCACGGTTTTTCCTGAGCACCGTGCACAGGCGCCGACGCTTTGTTGATCCACTGTATCGGTCCACTGTATCTGATTCTGTATCTGGGCTGGCGCCGGCGTCGACGTGAGTTGGGGAGAGGAGGGGGGGGGGGGGGGGGCGGGCACAGTTTTTTCAGCGACTTGGACACCGTGCCACGATACAGCTGCAGTTCCACGTGTGGGCAGCTCTACCAACGAGTGCTTGCTGCAGCTGTCCCACATGGCTATGTCCGGAGAAAAACGAAGTATTTAGCCACCTAGGCGCAGCCAAGCCCTCCACCTACAATTCCACCTTTACCCTGCATTCAGGTGCGCCCGCGCCAACGCCACGCGCACTGAAGCACGCGCGCCAAAGCAGAGGTAGAATTTGCGGGCAATGCTCTTGATAAGCCAACAGAAGATAACGCTAACTGAAAAGACAAAAATTTTAGCGGCTGTTAAAATGATGACCTTTTTCACAACGCTATCAACAGACAAAACTTAGCGGTGAGCACTTTTGGCCGTGGACTATTTTTGGTACGAAACAAATGAAAGAACAGTCATTCCCAAGAACTTTCAACGTGGTGCCAGACGCGAATATTCGTTCAATTTATTTTGTAGTGAAGATGGTCCATGACTGAAAATGATGATGACTAAGCTGACTGTATGCACACTTTTCCCTCGTGACGACCGCTTCAAATCTTATTTTGAAAGGTGATGTGCACACCTAGTTGTAAAAATTAGGACAACTAAGGAATCCTCTTTAAGACAGAAGCCCAGCGGACTCACGTGTTCCCAGAAAGTCAAGATCCGGGATAGAACAAATACACGCTCCAGGTTTGGGACCGATGTCCGGCTGGGACCCAAGGATGCTGATCGGGGAATTAACAGCCTCGTTTCAAAGTTGCACGGACTGGACCTTGCTTCCCTCGCCGCCAGCGGTGGCACCACCGTCGAGACCGCGCAGTGTGGGGGGGGGGGGGGAGATTTTCGCGGCGCTGTTCCCTTGCGCGCAGCACGCTGCCCTCCGCATGCCCCGCCTCAGGTCAGGTAGGAGACCGTGCCTGACGGAAATTGGGGTAGGCATGGCGCTGCATTTCTCGAAATTTTGGTGTTGACTCCGTGATGATGCGTGGCAATCTTGATTTGATTTCAAAACAGGTTCCTCCTAAAAAAACAAAAACAGGAAACAGGGCCCCAGCTGTTATCACCACGGGTGTGAGAACGTCTAAAAATCCGTAAGTGCAGAGACCCCACTCTCAGGGCGACTTTTGCGATGCATTACAATCGTGTCAACGTTACACTTCCACGAAGAGTGGGAAGAGCATGGCCCCACGCCCTCCCCCCCCCCCCTTCGCCGTTCCTACGCCAAGGATTGCACGGACCGGAGCGACTGATGGCCCTCGCCTGCCGTGAATCACTCCCGCTCTTCGCCGACGGCTGGCGCGCGCCTGGCCTGCTCTGGAACATCACAAATGATGCGACTGCAGCACTACGTGACCTACAAACCGGCCGGCAACAGCCGATTGTGGAGTCGCCCCCCCCCCCATCCCCCTCGCCCCCCCCCCCTTCATCCGGAACGCTTGCGAAGAGCATGTGCGCATGTTCGGCGGGGGCATGCGGGCGGAGGGTGGGCGGGGGACGGCGGGCAGGGGGGCGGCGGGCAGCGGGTGGCGGGCAGCAGGTAGACGACTGGAGGGGAGCCAACGGGCAGCACGTGTCGCGAGGACGGCGCGGTGACGCGGAGTAGCTTCGCGTAGTAGTAGCGGAGTTGGAGGAGCGTGACAAACGTAAGGGTCACTCGTCTGGGAGAACACTCATAGTCCGAGAGTGAAGCCAGTCCAATGTCGGGTGACCCGGGCAGCTCCAAACGCCAGCCACAAACCCATTCACTCCACATTCCACATTAACACCACTGAGGTGAAAATCTTAGCAGAGGCCACCTCAGACGGCGGCTTCCACAGGCCCCCCAAAGGCCAGTCCACAGCCCTTCCACACGATGGTGGAGGGGCTCCAGCATTTCTTAACGGGTACGCAGACGACGCGCGGGGGGGGAAGCAGCAGAGCCGACATCACGCAGGAGTGCAGCCGGGGCATGGAAAGTGGAGGCCGGTAGGGACGTAGCCAGAACATTGGTAATAGAGGTTGACAGAAGCCAGGGCGTGGGGAATGGAGGCCGGCAGGGGCGAAGCCAGGGTGTGGGGAATTGACACCAGCAGGGGCGCAGCCAAGATGTGGGAATGGAGACCGGCAGGGGCGGCGCCACAGGGGCGGAGGGGGCTGTCCCGGCCATATTTGCAAACACAATTCATATTGCCCGTAGCGCTGCAATGGCAACTCATGAAAACGCTTTCCTGTTTCTCATTTCTACCGATTATCACGCTACTGAACACCAGCTTCCAGACCTATGCACCGCTGTGTGCCAACTGTTGGTGCAGCAGCAGCGGTGACGAAGGTCGATGGCTCCCACGCTGATCCGCCACCTCGGCGCTGAAGCCCGGAAGTAACGGCGCTCAATCTGCCATCAGTTCTCGCGAACTCAACTTCCATCCGATGCGTTGGCAAATGCGCGGAGCCCTACGGTGTCGGCAGTTACGTGAGTTAGACCACTTCTGACCGCACCTCGGACTGAAAGGTTAGCGGCTAGCTCGAACTTGTGCGTGCGTGCGTGCGTGCGTGCGTGCGCGCGCGCGCGCGTGTGCGTGCGTGCGTGCGCGCGTGTGTGTAGTTCCACTTCAGGGAACTCGATTCCGACTGGGCTCCCGCGCGGGAGCTGATTCCGGTCCCGACTCCAGAGGCCACAGCGCAGCTGTAAGCTCGATTCCCCACCGTATCCCAGCGGGGTCGACTCCGGACACCGTGGCTTAGGATATAACCGGCCGCACGGGGTGAGCGACCGGACATGTGTGATACGTGGGATATTTACACATAAGGCAAGACAGGAACGTAAAGTGCCGCACTTGGTACACCTCTCAGCTCATGGATACTGCATTGCATTTGTTACTTATCAGGAAAACATCAACTGTTGGTCAGCTTTTTCAATCTGAGGTGTTTTTTAAAGACCGTCATTTTATATGCTTTTGGTCCACGCCCTCACCGCTACCTCATCACCCTCTCCCCTGGCTCCTCTGCGGCGCACAATACATTTGAGCAAAAAGAGAATGCTAGACCGAGAAAATAAATACCAATTATCTCACCACTGCTACACCAAAAAACCTAGACGTATTACCATCAGCATTGTGTTCATTTTGTACCAAAAACATCCTGTAGGTTGCATGCTTCCGTCATGCCAACTCTTTTATATATTAGGCCTGTCTACAAAGGTTGGCAGGTTTTCACATGGTGATACCTGGACTGGGAAAAAGAGCAATTGGCTGCAAGATGCACCAATTTCAAAAGTATACTGTGGCCAAGATAAAAGTAAACCCATATTTCACCAAAAGTGTCAAGTGTATTTGTCGCACAACCGTGACGGCGGTGTTGTTCGACCGCCACCTGAGTGACAAAACACGATCAGCGTCATTGGGCGTCATCAGCGATCAGCGTCATCGGGTGTCATCAGAGATTCCAAGCCCACCTAATTGTGAGAGCAAAAGATATCACTTCTAACAACCAAGGAAGCACCAGTTTTTGTTTGCTAAAAAGATGCATTTTAGCAGTGTACTCGAAAACTTTCCAAAGCATTTCGCCCGCACGCGTCAGGCCAATCCATTGTACATAAAATCGTCGTTTTGTGCCCGGGCAAAAAAGCCGTCGTTTTGTGCCCAGGCAGCGTTCAATAAACGTGAACGTTACAGTTTGCCGGCAATCACAAGGGCTTAAACGAACAGCTTGTTTTTTCTGTGAATTTCATCCCATTCCATGCTTTTCACAGAAAGGCAGGCTCCAACTGTGTTGAAATACTCATGCTTACCGCAATAAAAGCAAAATTGCAGCCAACGAATATATATCTTTTACACCTGGGACGCAAATTTAAGCCGCCGAAATCCGAGGAGAAATCCGGTTTTAAGGGCCGGTTAGGTAAACCTTATCGGTTCAGCCCCCTCTCTCGACCAGTTTTTAAAAGGTGACAACCTGGTGCTACATAACGATTATTGCAACGAACACGTCTGGATTAAATTCCTGCTCCCACGTACTCGGTTTCATTTTTCAAAGGCAGTTATACAACTTGAATCAACGAAGCTCGGTTCAATACAGATATGACCCAAAGCCCAGTCACTATCACCGAAGGCCTGGGTAGCATGCCCTGTATGGAATGTGCAAAAACACCCTGCTTTGGCACGAGTCCAACCGATGGCATGCACGCGTGCGAGCCGGCACTTCCAAGTCGGCTGGCGAGATGTCTCCCAGAACGGACCGCGACGACGCGCCGACCGAAACACCGCCGCACGACCTGGCACGCGCGCTACTCCGCTGAGGATCCCCGGTCAGCCTGGATAATGTGGAGACCTTTCCAGAGCAGTGAGCGATGGCTGCGACAAAAGCCCAGTCAGCGCCGGTCAGGATCTGCATCCGCAAGAAATCTACATCGGGCCGCAGCAACGCGACGTCGTCGTCGAGGGACATCTACCCGGAACGGAAGTTCTGCATTCCGAGATCTCTCTGGACGCGAGGTCCCATCGCTTCAGCTCGATGGCGTCAGCCCAATGATCTCCGCCTCAGCTCAGGCCTCAGCGCAGGCCTCAGCGATGTCCTCAGCCTCAGCGCAGGCCTCAGCGATGGCCTCAGCCGCAGCTCAGGCCTCAGCGATGGTCTCAGCTGCAGCTCAGGCCTCAGCGCAGGCCTCAGCGCAGGCCTCAGCGATGTCCTCAGCCTCAGCGATGCTCTCGGCTCGACGCACACGTCGATGTCTGTCACAGTACAACGCTTTCGTAAAAAGGAAGGGGGCAATGCATTGTGCGCACACACTGCATTGTGCGCATGCGTTAACATATTCTGGGGCAGCATCGTGAGTTTGGTGCCCCTCACTGAGATTCCTGCGTAAGCCGAAGGTTTGAGACTCGCACCGCGCTTGAACACAGGCGCTGCACTGATGCACCGACGACGCGTGGCTTTAAACGCGCGACAACGCCACACGAAAACCACAAGCAAGGCTGATCCGCGCGCGCCAATAATTCTCAAGTGCGCACTTCATTGAGCAAACCCGAGCCTGCGTCGCTGGCCTCGCAATGCAATCAAACACATGTGGAAAGCGATCTGCGCAAAATCGCATTTCGATTTCTGCTTTCGTTTTTAAGGGAACACGGCGCCCATCGTCAGACGCCTTGCATGAAACGCCGGCGACTGCCAATGGCCGTGGAGTTTTAGGGCGCGTCGACTGGTCGTGGAGCTGCAGCGACTAGATTAGCGCTCAGGGGCCACGGCACAACCAGTATTTGAGCCCCCCACCCCACCCCCACGTGGGAACACAAGGTGCTACTAACCACTTAGCCATTATGCCTCTTTGCCGCCCTCTTCGAATGCCGTAAGTGGCTTAACTATACCGCAGCAATGTCCGCAGCTCTGGCGCACCAGGCCCCTGCAAATGTCACTGCAACCCAGATGTCCGTGCACAGGTCGACCACGGGTCACGACCCGCTGGGAGACACACCTTCACTGTGACGCGTTTGAGCCGGCCGGCGCGGGGGCCGCTGTGGGGGAGGGGAGGGGGGCTTGGAGCAGGTCATCGCTCGCATCGCCAGTCCGATCGAGGTCACACAGGGTGCCGGAAAGGGGAAGCGCGGGAGGGGACGCTTCCATTGTCCAAGGATAGCGGAATTTTCCCATCGCAGAATCTCTCACTAAACGTGTCTTTGGATCATGAATCGCTTCCAGAATATGATGCAATATTCTCCAGCATCTGTTCCTTGGGCCGGCCCTGGAGCACAGCTCTGACAGTCGCCTGATCAGGTGACTGGCTTCTGTAAGGACGGAAAGTCTACGTGATGCTCGGTCTGGAAGGACACGGACTTTGAATTCCCTGCTTCGAAATTCCGGAGCCAAACCTCAACGCCACGCCACTGCGAGGATTGCGATCAGCATCATGACAGGTCAGGCTAGGTCAGGCTAGGTCAAGCTAGGTGGATCATTGGCATTGGTGAGACAACAATCAATCATCACCAGTGATTCCTTTACCAATGTATATCACCTGACCAAGCAGCTAGGCCCTGGATTGGTCCGTCCCAGGCCCGTAGGCTCCCTGACGGCGGACCGCACAGGCTGGGGTAAGAACGGGTCAGCCACCGCACCATCTTCACAGGTGTTGACCGGCCACAAAACTTCGTTCGCCACATGTGAATGCAGTGTACAGTGCGCTTCACCCATCCTCCCTGGCGCTCTTCCGGCACTCCAGAGCAGGGCTCCATTGTCCGGACAGCTACGGCGGCCCAGCAGAGCTTCAGCTAGATCAAGCGTCCAAACACGTTCACCCTGCCGCTGGTGGCCGCGCGCCACGGCGCACGCAGAACTACACGGGCTGAGAGTTGGGACAGAAAATCTGGTGGCGGCGAACTAGAGGCCATCTCCGACCGTCGGCAAAACTTCACATTAACATCCTGCGGCGTCACATGACATGGCAGGAGCCGCGTGCGCCTCCTCTCGCGCTCCCGTACAGCAGAGGACGCGGTGGCAGTGCAGGAGGGCGCAGCGGGTCGGACTGCGCCGCCACGGGCTGGCGACCGGCCGGCGCCGTACCGCGCTGCCGTAAAAACCGGCAATCGCGCACCCTAATTGGGTATTGTTCAACTTCTCGAGGCGCCGACCGGGCGACCCAGATCGGCAGTTAGATCAAATAGAGCTCAGGTCTATGCCGAGGTGCTGGGCGCGGTCGGAGAGGCTCGCTGCGCAAGAGCAGGGCAGCTCTTCGAAAGACGCGGCGGGCTCCAGAAGCCAAAAACGGACACTGTCGTGAATTTGCCTCGGTCAAGCACGCCTCCGATCGCAGCAAAACCTGACAGACTTTTAAGGCTTCGGTAACTGCTTCAATCCTTGAACATACGCTAGTGAGACGAAAATTAGTGCCCAGGATGCTGTGAAACTTAGATGGGTATGCGCTGTTACAGAGCAAGACGCCCGTCATCAAGGTCACGAGTGTCACAGTCGGTCAGGTGGCGGCCGTTCCCGGCGCGAGTCCCGCATGGGGTCACGTGAGCTCCACAGCCCCTTCGGCGTGCGCACACGGGAATGGAACGCACGTCGGACGTGGAAGGCCGAGAACGCATGCTGCTCAACACGCGCTCGCACGAACACGGTCCCGGGAGGCAACGAAACGCTGGCTCGTCACAGCATTCAAACAAGTTGGTCTCACAAAACATGTCATTCTCTTCGCGTCCCTAAGCGCCGCTGAGATGTGCAGGATCTCTCAGATAAGAGCAGCATGCAGGCCATGCGCCATGCCGCCCGCAAGCGACAGTCCCACGCACGTGCACTCACGAGAGCTTCATCTGGTGCAGGTGTGAACTGTCAGCTCTGGAGACTGATCGAAAAAAACGAGCCCACTATGACGAAAGTTTTCCTGTCCATATGCCAGGCCAGAAACGAATCTCACACAAGTTGGCGGCTCAATTCAGTGAAAAAATAAAAGGGATCATGGAGTGTTTCTACCCAACTGCCTTTCATGCACGTCTAATCTGAAAGCTACACCATGATGGCGGCTGTCTCGCGGCTGTCCCCCCTCCCCCCCCCCCCCTCCATGTCGTCCGTCCTACGTCCCTCACAACATGGTGAAACAAACACCAGAGCCATCTTTCGTAATGATCAGCGGCACCCGGTGCTCTCGGATTTCTCTGCCGATTTTCCCATGCATTTCCACAAGCCTAGAGCCCCCTCCCCCCCCCTCGACCCCAAAAAAGAATCCTCACGGGCCATCCCAACAGGCCCTAGCGGCCGGAGTCCTTGGGCAACTGCGGGCACTGACGAGCAAATCATGGACGTATTCACGCCTTACATACTACCGCGGTCCACGTCTATTTTGGTGACATTTCATGTGGCCGAAGCACAACAATGCTGCCAAACACTGCTGGTGTTCGGAACCTTCTGACCCCAGTGCTGTGCATGCTCACGAGGCAAGTCGCATTTGCGTTAAGAGCGGGGACGAAACTCGTCAACTTCGACCACTTGACTGGCGGCGGGGTGCGCCGGCGGCCCACCGGGCCGCCGCCACCCCGCAGGAGGTGGGTGGCGCCCGGCCCCGGCAGCCCGCTCCCCGCCGCCCGCCGCCCGCTCCTGAGGCCCCGCCGCGCGTCGCTTTGTTCTCGCCGGCCGCCGCCGCCGCCGCCGCCGCCGGTGGTATGTCGGGCGCGGCGGCGGCGGCGGCGGCGGCGGCGGCGCGTGCTAGTGGCGGCCGCCGCCGGCGCGCGGCGGGGAGACGCACAGCCTGGTGTCAATGACCCGGCGATAACGCCGACGGCGGCGGCGGCGGCGGCCGGCACGGGGGGTGAGCCCACGCATGAACACGTGATGCGTCTCGAAATTGTTTGAGGTTCCCACAGCGTTTTCGATGGTGATGGAGACAGCTTGTGAACGTTGTCATCAAACTAATACAGCTTTTTGCGGCGCATGGTATAGCAGTGTCATTTTATAGCCCATAGCAGTGCAATTGCGTCATATTTTGCAGGCGTACAAACGACGAGGGGGCATATGGGCCCTGCCCTCTTCCCCCATTTTCAAAGAATTCTGAACATTACCCCTAGGGTGACGACAGAAAAGAATCGACCTTAAAATTAGTTAGGCGCCTCCAATGAGCTGATCCTTCGCCGTGTCCTATTACGTGTTTCGGGAGTGCAGTTGTATATTCAGCTGGAGGAGTGCCACCTCATGCCCCGGCCCAAGCCTGCTGTCAATAGGACCAGCTTCGAAAGCTGCAGTCGTTCAGCAATTGGGTTTCGCCTAATAAAAAGATTGAGGTAATTGCACTGATCTGGACCAACCTCAGGCTGCACTAGTTTTGAGAATGACGGCTCTGAGGCTTTCCTATTTTTTCTAGTTGCACCACAATGCCTACAACTTTTCCTGCACCTGCTTGTACCAGTCACCTCGCAATAACTTTAAAAAAAAAACGTTTCGAATGCTCTGCACCAGCAGCGTGGTGGGCTTGTTTTCTGCCTGCATCACAGCAGCACGACCACACACAGCAGACGAGGTGTCAGGGCCGGGCCTCCCAAGCCGGCTTTCCTCGTGCGATAAGCGCTCCAGGACGCCCAGCTGAGGCGACGGGGGGGGGGGGAAGTGGGGGAGGGGCAGGGCGGTGCGCTTACCTTCCTCTGCTGTCGGCGGCGGCGAGTCTGGTCGCACTCGCAGACAGAGCGCAACACTGTTCTCGTTTGCGCGTTCGCGTTCGCGCCTCGTCACCGCTCACCGGCCCCGCGCGCGCACCAGGTTATCACTGTACGGGCGAAACAGCGGCGTCGGCCGCGCCCTCTTCAGCGCGTCGGTCGCGCGCCGAGCGACCGAACCTCACCCCGCCAGGAAAATTTCGCGCGCGGCAGGCGATCGCAGCCTCCGTCCACGGGCGCCGGTCAGCGGGGCGCCAGTTGCCGAGGTCAACGGCGAGTTTTCGGTGTCGGCTTTCGGCGCACTCCCTGCCGCCGCCTCCCACCGGCTTTCCTCGGGCTTGCACTGCGGCGGCCGGCGCGGCGGCCGGCCGCCGTCGCGTCGGCGGGCAGGCTCCGCCCCGCGCCGGCCGACTCGGGGGCTGTGATTGGCCGCCGCCCGCCGGGGGCGGGGGCGTGCGGGCTGGCCGGCGGACTGGTGGTCGGCTCGGCAGACCGCCGGCACGCTGGAACGGGGAGGGATTGTAATCAGCCGGGCGGTGTGAAATTATTCAACGCTGGACAGACACTTGGCAGAAAAAAACTTCATACGGACTCATGGCGGGGTGCGGTCGCCCGCTCTGCCCCGCCCACACCGAGCGGCGACTCGAGACCCGACCCAGCTGGCAGCCGGGCCCCGGTCGTTACGGACGCGTGATAACGGGCGGCGCGAGGCTTACCGGCCGGATTGCATCGGCGAGCGACAGCAAAAACCCGCCCCCTGCCCGACTGGCGCCGGTACCAAGCCGCCGCTGCCCGCCTGCCCACCATGCTGCACTGATCAAGACTTGCGCTAACATGAGGGCTCGCAGTGACGCTCGGTTTGCATGAGGTAGCGTGCCTCAAGGGACATGCGCCGTAAAACACGCCTAACGTGGCCAATCCATATTACAGCATCAGCACGTCAAAACTGCTCGTCGATTTCCACTTGTTTACAATGGATGCATATTGCTGCTTGAGCCTCACCGTCACGTTTTTAAAGCTGATTGCATTGCAAATGATCTCTTGAGCCAATACTCAATAGCGTGCTCGGTACTAATGCTCATTCATTTGCCAACATAAGTAACCTCCAAAATCATGCAGTCATTCATCAGGGCTGAGAAACTTTTCGAGTATTGCACAATGTTTCAAAGCACTGCAAATCAACAACCATTGCAGGACGGTCCGGCCCGGCGCGTGTGTTCTGTCTCAGAGGGTCCGGCTGCCTGCTGCGTCCAGAGCGGCTCACAACAGGCCCTCGTCTCTGGCACTCCTCCGTCCAGAGCGGCTCACAACAGGCCCTCGTCACTGGCACTCCTCCGTCCAGAGCGGCTCACAACAGGCCCTCGTCACTGGCACTCCTCCGTCCAGAGCGGCTCACAACAAACCCTCGTCACTGACACTCCTCCGTCCAGAGCGGCTCACAACAGGCCCTCGTCACTGGCACTCCTCCGTCCAGAGCGGCTCACAACAGGCCCTCGTCACTGGCACTCCTCCGTCCAGAGCGGCTCACAACAGGCCCTCGTCACTGGCACTCTCCGTCCAGAGCGGCTCACAACACCCTCGTCACTGGCACTCCTCCGTCCAGAGCGGCTCACAACAGCCCTCGTCACTGGCACTCCTCCGCCAGAGCGGTTCACAACAGACCTCGTCACTGGCACTCCTCCGCCAAAGCGGCTCACAACAGGCCCGCGTCACTGGCACTCTCCGCCCAGAGCGGCTCACAACATGCCCTCGTCACTGGCACTCCTCCGCCCAGAGCGGCTCACAACAGACACTCGTCACTGGCACTCCTCCGTCCAGAGCGGCTCACAACAGGCCCTCGTCTGGCACTCCTCCGTCCAGAGCGGCTCACAACAGGCCCTCGTCACTGGCACTCCTCCGTCCAGAGCGGTCATAACAGGCCCTCGTCACTGGCACTCCTCCGTCCAGAGCGGCTCACAACAGGCCTCGTCACTGGCACTCCTCCGTCCAGAGTGGCTCACAACAGACACTCGTCACTGGCGCTCTCCTCCGTCAGAGTGGCTCACAACAGACACTCGTCACTGGCACTCCTCCGCCCAGAGTGGCTCACAACAGGCCCTCGTCACTGGCACTCCTCCGTCCAGAGCGGCTACAACAGACACTCGTCACTGGCACTCCTCCGTCCAGAGTGGCTCACAACAGACACTCGTCACTGGCACTCCTCCTCCGCCCAGGCGGAGATGAGCCAGGTGAGAGACAGAGCAGGCGGGACTCGTGAGACCGTGTGAGACTCGACGGGGAGTGAGTGGGGGGTGGGGGGGGGAGGATCAGTTATGTCATCGACATTTCGTAATGCATTCATTGAAGCCGATAGCATCTTAATCTGGTTTGCTAAGTTCCAGTGGCGAGCACGCGCGCTCTTGCTCAGGATCGCCCTCCTCGCCCGGACGTATCACATCTGCTCACAACGTGTCCACTCGATTCCCGAAGAAGCCGCCGCATGCCCGCGCCCGTCAGTGGCGGAGCAATAACGGCATTTTCAGTTAGGCGAGTTTTGTCAGAAAGTGTTGGATACTGTCCCACACGCTCTCACCACGGCAATCAGGGGCGGCGCTTAATCCTTCCTTTGGTAAAAAAAACCCTCTGGTGAAAGAGAAAATTTTGAAGGAAACGCTCTGCGAGCTTTAGCATTTTTGTGAGCATTTTGATGGATTTTGTTTGACATTTTCGATCGTGAAAAGCGTGGGCAAGCGGGCGCGACAAACCGACCTCCGCACAGCCTCTAAATATGTACAGAGCTTTGACTATGATGCCAGCTAATGTCACTTTTTGAAGAAAAAAAACGAGAAGTTCTGGTTCCTCCGCATCCCCCCAGAAGAACATGGAACGGAAAACGATTAGATGCATAAGCTGCCGACTGTACAGTCCCATCAGATGAAGTTTGTGGAGAAGCATGATAAGCCGTCGCCGGTTAACTGAAAGTACACATGAAACATCACTGACTCATTGGTTGAGGCCAACGAGCTGTCAGTCTGCAATTACAGTGCATCACAAGTAAGGCCTCTCCGCTATCGACCGATCGCAGACGTCATCAGGGTGTTCGGGAGGGCAACAAGGGCTTAGCGTGTCATTTTTGAGAGGTTTTGTACATTTCTTTCTACGCCTGCACTGGAGGGGAGATTGGCGCTTACTACTTGTAACGGATATTAATTATTATACTAATAATTGCTTCAAGGTGATGTCTTCAGGTTGTGCATAATGAGCCCTGGATGATGTCAGGTTGTGCGTGGTGAGCCCTGGATGACGTCAGGTTATGCATGGTGAGTCCTGGATGACGTCAGGCTGTGCGTGGTGAGCTCTGGATAACGTCAGATTATGCATGGTGAGCCTGGATGACGTCAGATTATGCATGGTGAGCCCTGGATGACGTCAGATTTGCATGGTGAGCTCTGGATGACGTCAGAACGTCACGAGCAGGTCCAGGGCACAACAGGCGATCATGCGATTTTGGCTTTATGGCATTTGACAGGTAACATCTCGAATAACGGCCACATCTTTTCCACTAACTATGCATTCCCCTTTCCCATTCTCCTAACAAAACACAACGCGAGGACGAAAGTTCGAACAATTATTTCACCCATAATACTAACATGTCTCAATCATTTCGTAAAGCTGCACCTCTTTGCCAGCGCCATGGAAAACTGCATGCAACAAAACAACTGAATTACTACAAAACTCACAAATCTAGCATGCAATTGGACATCAGAAAAATGCCTCAGACCTGTTAGAACCTTCCATAAGGCAGACTGGTAGCACGCGGCCGGTCTGGATTTTTTACGGCAGCTGTTGCTACTGGAAGTAAATGGGCAGGAATCGAGTTGTAGTTTTTCTGGGGATTGTATGGGATTCGAAATATCTTATCCCCTTCCCCAGAGAGAGGACTGAGGAATCTGGC
Source organism: Pollicipes pollicipes (assembly GCF_011947565.3). Lineage (NCBI taxonomy): Eukaryota > Metazoa > Arthropoda > Thecostraca > Pollicipedomorpha > Pollicipedidae > Pollicipes > Pollicipes pollicipes. Next base: position 1,500,468 of record NW_023596251.1, on the reverse strand, counting down.
CTCCTTAGCACGGTGTGCGTTTTTCTGCATGCCACGGATGGAAAAATAAACACATGTTTATCGCTGAAATATTGACAGGCAATTTCACCCACGAGAAGCAGAGAAAGGTCAGAAAAGGAAATAGGCCTGTCATCTAAATGTCCTTTATCGCCAACGGATGTACTCAAATGGAGTCAGCAATCCGTTGCGTTGGAAATAGAAGCGCATGCAGGATTTTCTTCACGAAGAGCCCCAGAGCTCGGTGAGAACGTACGTACTACGCCGGCTTTTACTTTTGTCAGGACCCCCCACGGTGATATACGAAAAGTCCAGGCCTGACTTCAGGGTCCGGGCCCTCGGCTCCCTCTTTTGGCTGCGCCCCCGGCTGGTCAGCAAATACGGGACAAATGCCCAGGGTGAAGAAATGTTCCTTTGTTATTACTGATTTTTAGTTGAGACAGCCGTATTTGTAGTCCACGGAGAAATATTCACATTTATTACTTTGCTCTGGCCCTCGCGCTTTAACTTCTCAGCTTAAAGGGAAATACTCCACCTGCTTTTTTCCAAATCGAGATGCTTAGAAGAAAGAAGGCCCGCTAACTAGTCACGTTTTGGGCCCTTTTTTGATCATCATCACAGGCAAAGCACTCTCTTCATGTTAATTTTCACATGTTCTCGGCTCAAATCCTGAAGACGGTCACATCGCACTGTGGCAGGCCCGCGCCGCCAAACGTGATCTCATATTTCGCACGTGACAACAAATTTCGGCTTATGGTTGTTTCGAAACAGAAACATCGCGGTCTGGCAAATTCCGAGGTACCAAAAGGCGATGTAGACTTGTTTTCGGATGTGATCGTTTCTAAGCAATGCATTACCCGACGAGGTTGACGCGCGTGCGGGACGGCAGTGTTTGGCGTTCATAATTGGTAATGCCGTGAGCTGTGCCGTCAACTGCGTGGGGGAACTGGAGGATTTATGATGGTTGCCACTTGCAAGGCGTTTGAAAGTACAGTCACGCCGCATTGTGTCAGCCACGCCGTATAGCGTCTTGGATGGCTCCTAGTAAGTTGTATGTAGTAAAAGTAGGAAAAATATAGCAGGATGATTGGATCTAGCTTGGGAGCGAAAGGCGTGAACCATGCCGCAAAATGATGTTAAATGATTCAGGATGGTTTTTCTCAAAACCATTTTGCTGGTCCCCTGTCCCCATGCCACTTTTTCACGCCTCAAAGTTTGACGCGAAAAAAAACAATTCAAAGGAAGAAATAACCCAGACTTTTGGTTGCATTGAAATCCAATCGCGTAACTTTTTTAACTTTAAAAAAACCAAAAGGATATCCTAACGGATATCCTTTTCGGCATGCCGTTTGCTTCAGACACGATGAGTAGTGCGAAAGCAGTGCGAGCAACCACACTTTTAAGGAGAATGGCTCCTACGTCTTGGGTCGTGAGCGAAATGAGCAAATGACCAAGCTCGATCTGAGAGCGCGATGAGCAAATGACCAAGCTCAATCTGTGAGCGTGATGAGCAAGTCACCAAGCTCGATCTGTGAGCGTGATGAGCAAATCACCAAGCTCGTTCTGTGAGCGTGATGAGCAAATCACCACGCTCGATCTGTGAGCGTGATGTGCAAATGACCAAGCTCAATCTGTGAGCGTGATGTGCAAATGACCAAGCTCGATCTGTGAGCGTGATGAGCAAATGACCGAGCTCGACCTGTGAACACTCGATTTACCCCACCGCAATGTGATCGTTTGGGGGCCGGTCACGTCAGGAACAACTCCGAACGAAGAGAGAGCTACATCACCATGCAGCACTTCATCAATTGTCAGAGCCTCCTGTGTGCGTTTTAAAACGGCCATGACCCAGCGCATACAAAACGTCGGGGTTTGACAATCACCGGGTTGCCACTGCGCGACGCGGCAACTTTAAATGGCCAGCGTCCGCTTTCGGGAGCAGAGCACGACATATGCAGCACCGCTGGGTCACCGCTTTCACGGGAAAGGAGGAATGTTAGCCCCTCGCCCCGCCCCGTCCATACGCTTATGGCGAGAACCTGAGTTAGCGAGAACCTGAAGCCGTGGGCATAGGCCGAGTGCTCATGCATCCTGACCTTCGTCAGTATCTTCGATTGCCCCGTTTACCACCACAATCCCCCGGTCGGGTACAGATATGGCATTAACCCTGTTTGCATGGGCAGCCGAGGGTAATTCGAATTAAGATCGGAACGGATCATGCGACGTTAAACCTCTCGCCGAGGTGTGTTAACATGGGCGAGACCGGCTTTACGTCTAATTAACGGTCGAAAGTTCGATCCCGCTTAGTTCGAATTAAGGAACGGAGTATGGGCGAAAACTACGCTTTTGTGGCGAACTGAAAAAAAATGCAGGTACTCTGCGTATGGATGGCGAATGTCATGAGCCATGGTGGGCGCGAGACGGGTTTGAGGGCGAGGAGGAAGATGGACTCCGTTGGAAAACGATCTGTGCGGGACTCATAGGTTTGATAGCCACAGCACCAGCCAAAAGATTTAAAACTCAAAAGTTGCGTGGTCCGCACTGCCCATGTAGTTAGCTGC
>NW_023596251.1:1441748-1497810 GCF_011947565.3 Pollicipes pollicipes | reverse complement strand
GGTACCAATGACATCAACGACAGCCAAGCTCCCCACGACGTAAGGGCGTTCATTTCCGTCACCGTCACTTTCGAGCAATTGTTTAATATGGAGGCTGTTAAGCTTGGGAGTGCGCCCGTATGAGGGCTGATGTTTGAGCTGTCACGAGGCCTGCTTGGAGACCGCACAGCTCGAGACTAGGTCATAAGTCCATGTGGCTCACATGTGCGAACTTAGGCAGCCAACGGAACGAGCTGATATCTACCATGCGGTCATCGGGTGCTTGCACTTTTTAGCATAGCTGAGAGAGAAAGCAATGCTATAACCCAGTTCAACATTGCATGTCATCCGAATTCCCAGAAGCCAAGAAAAAAACATTCAAACAGAGCTCCAAGCTAGTAGCATGAGCGTCTTCGCTATTTCAGTAACGCTGACTTCAGGGTTACCGACAGAAAAATGTGTTCGTAGTGACATTCCAAGCACGTATGAAATCCCGTTCAGGATTTCAGATGTTTCAGGATTGAGATTCGGGCGCGGGCACCTGTCTCGGCTGCTGCTGCTACAGAACAGCGCTGGTGTTGTCCAGCCTTCTGTCCTGGGGCCATTGCTGTAAAGCGTGTTTGCCGAGATGTGAGGCACTTCGCCCCGGAGGCCATGTTGTCCACTGCGCCGACGACACGCAAATTTTAGTGTCGGGGGCAAAAGATGATCCAGGTGCTCTGGATGATCGCATGAAACGCTCTTTGACCTCCATGGACGCGCGGTTCAGAGCTAACACCTCAAACATAAACGCATCGGGAACTCAGTTGATGGAGTGTGGCAGTCAACGGATCATCAGTAGTATTCACTGCATCGAATCAGCTGCCGTCAACAGACCATCAGCCCTGGAGCTGCCGTGAACAGACCATCAGCCCTGAAGCTGCCGTAAACAGATCATCAGCCTGAAGCTGCCGTAAAGAGACCATCAGCCTGAAGCTGCCGTGAACAGACCATCAGCCCTGAAGCTGTCGTGAACAGACCATCAGCCTTGAAGCTGCCGTGAACAGACCATCAGCCTGAAGCTGCCGTGAACAGACACCATCAGCCCTGAAGCTGCCGTAAACAGATCATCAGCCTGAAGCTGCCGTAAACAGACCTTCAGCCCCGAAGCTGCCGTGAACAGACCATCAGCCTGAAGCTTCTGTGAACAGACCATCAGCCTTGAAGCTGCCGTGAACAGACCACCAGCCTGAAGCTGCCGTGAACAGACCATCAGCCCTGAAGCTGCCGTGAACAGACCATCAGCCCCGAAGCTGCCGTGAACAGACCATCAGCCCCGAAGCTGCCGTGAACAGACCATCAGCCTGAAGCTTCTGTGAACAGGCCAGCAGCCTGAAGCTTCCGTAAACAGACCATCAGCCCCGAAGCTGCCGTGAACAGACCATCAGCCCTGAAGATGCCGTGAACAGACCATCAGCCTGAAGCTGCCGTGAACAGACCATCAGCCCTGAAGATGTCGTGAACAGATCATCAGCCCTGAAGCTTCCGTGAACAGACCATCAGGCTGAAGCTGCCGTGAACAGACCATCAGCCTTGAAGCTGCCGTAAACAGACCACTAGCCCTGAAGATTCCGTGAACAGACCATCAGCCCTGAAGTTTCCGTGTGTAACCTGGCTGGTACCGTCGATGTATGCCTGGCTCAGGACGCCAGTATAGCGCATGTTGCAAACAGCTGCTTTGGGCTAATGGTCAAACGGCTGCTTTGGGCTAATGGTCAAACAGCTGCTTTGGGCTACTGGTCGAAGTCGGTCACACTCGGTATTTTCCTCAAGTCGTGATTGCCACCATGGCCGGCACCATGGGTTTTGTGTTCTAGGGCAGGATTCTCCAGCGGGCCTCCGGGACAAAACGAGGACCCCTCACAGGGCGGGGCCCCTAGGCAGTGTCGTATTTAAGGGGGAAGGCCACCGGGGGCATGTGCCCCTTATTAAGCTGTTACATGTATCATATCCAAGTAAATCAATCTCGACAATTAAAAATCAGAATGAGGACCTTCAGATTATCCAGCGAAGGGCCCCGCTATCCTAAAACATGACTTCCTGTTCCAGAAAAGGCCATCCCGGTGCTTACAGGGGTCTCCTAAGCCTAAGAAAAGGATGTTTCCAATTCACGAAGGGTCTCCGAAACTAGCTAAGGCGCCTTGCTATTCCAAGCCAGGGCATCCTGAAGCACGGGCATCCTGGCCATTGCATGCTGGGCATCCTGAATGAAAAAGGTTTCCTGTTCCAGAAATGGGGTCTCCTAAATATAAAGGGTGCCGCCTCAACTAGGACAGGAGCCTCCTAGTTGGCAACTGGGGGCCTCCTGACCCAGCAAATGGGCCTCTCTTAACATAACATGTGGCTTACAATCTGGACGATGGGCTATCCCATTCATAAAAGGTCGCCTTATGGTCCAGAAAATTGGCCTTTTGATGCGAAAAGGGGCTTCTGAGCTCGATGTATAACTCTTTAACTTAGTGATGGGGGGCCTCCTCACTCTGACTTTTGGTGATCTACCGGTTGTTACAGTGCATTTGGTTCGGGAAAAAGTGGCTTCCCAGAAATTCTGAGGGAGCAAAAGCATTCTCTTACCTGCCGGCAGGTGGACAACTACCCCCTCTGCCCCCCCCCCCCCCCCTCTGCTGCACCGCCCTGATTGACACCGTAACGAACGGCGTGATCCTCTCACACGTACGGTGCTGCTTATCTGTAGTTGGCGCCTGTTATAGCAAAAACCACGAGCACCTTTAAGGGGCGTGGAAATTTTGGGCATGTTTTGTGCCTGGCGGGCGAAGATTCGATTACATTTCGGACGTTTTGGGATGACCAGGCTGGTTTACCTCCATGCAGTGATCCTTTGTCGCTCCCACACACTGTGCCTGGCGGTGGCGTGAGCCGGCATCTCGGGTAGCTCTTTCCGGCCAAACCTAAGTTCAGTTTCCCTCTAGACGGACAATGCAGGACAATCGACTTTACGCGCCGCGTATGCGCGCCGAGGCGTCAGACGATGTTTTGCATTCCGTGCCCGCTGTCCAGCAGGCTGCCTGCCGCGTCTGTCGGAGGCTCGGCTCGGCTCGTTTAAACCAGAACTGGAGCCTGCGTTATCAAAATGTGAGCATGTGACCTAGCTTGCTATCATGACTGATGCTCCTCGTAGTTCCCTATTTTTCACCATTGACGCTGTTCATCGCTGTCTTCACATATGTTTTCTCGCGCAGCGTTGTAGTCCACAGCGAGTGCCCGTTCATTCAACGCGCAGGCATACGATTGGTTGGATATCAACAGCCCTGCTCAGCCCAGGTGCCTCCTATTTCTTATCTGTATCACGCTGTGGTAGGACTAGCTGCATATTGTGTGGATGGTCCGAAGCAGTAAAACAATTAATCAAATGTAAGAACCAACCCGCCGCCAGCCCCAGCGGAGCCGTTCGTGAGCGAGCGTGTGTGTGTGTGTGTGGTGTGTATGTACGCGAACGGCGCCAGGCGGGCGGCTATTGGCTGGCCGCCGAAACGCTGCCTGTCGAGCGGACCGCCGTCAGACAGAGCCGGGGCCAGGACGGTGGAGGGGCGAGAACGTCGACTGCGTCACCATGGGATCCAACGACTGCTGCTGCGGGCGGTACAATGTGGCCGTGGGGAGTAAACTGATCGGAATCACTTCGGCGGTGAGTGTCAGGCGGCGCCACAGCGTGGCACCCCGGCATCGGGCTTTGTCGTGTGTGTTGTGAGCGCGTGCTGATGGACAAAGCAGATATCCCGTGGAGAGAAAGGCGACATGTCCTGACAGAAATCGGACATTTCCCTTATACATCTGTCTCCGTGCAGAAAAGGTGGTAGGATTAGCCGAGTAGGCGGTGCGTGACAGGATTCTTTCGGCCCAGCTGTTTGGGGCGGCGCTTCAGCCGGCGGACAGCAGGCGCACCCCCGAATTTGCTGGTCCAATGTGCGCCCAAAGCAACGAATTTCCCGCCGCCCAAAGCAACGAAGCCTAATCTGAGGCCTTTTACCAAATATTCGAGATTTGCAGATCTGCGCAAGGCTACTGAGATGGATGACTTGTCAAACATGCTTCTCATGTCAGCTCTCGGAATTATACATTAGTGCTGCTTCTAGCTCGCAGGCCTGCTGCGCTAGTGAGCGTCCAGCGCGTCCCCATTTTGCGGTCCTGCACACGCCCCTGTCGCCGGGAGGCGCTTTTTTCGGGCGGCGCCCCCCCCCCCCTTCCCCCTTTTATACCAGGATGTGTTCGCAGCGCATCAGGGTCACTCGCAGCATACCAAGCATGTCCTGTGCGATGTGACACCACGAATACTCTGACGGACGTGTTCGCAGTGCAACACGTTTTTTTGTTGACCTTCCTGTTACTTTTGTGATGACAACTGCGCATACGAGACAGTTGGGTTTTGGTGCTCACGCACTATTGGTGCTCACGTGCTATGCGAGCACAGAACGAAAACTGCAAGTTATGCTAGTTGTAATTGATGAAATACCTTTTGTTCAGCCGTTATCGGTCGTGGGCGCACAAACCGACTTGTTAATGAATGAGCCTGTTGCGCCACCTCCGTCCCTCTTCGATTAAACAAATGGAAAAGATCCGATGCGTTCGGCAAAGATTCTGCGTGACATCACGCAGAATGTTCTGGTGGATGCGAACAACTGAAATGCGCAGAACCCACGGGGTTTGGACGTCATGAATGACGTCAGCGGCACGGCTTGTTTCTGTCTGCGGCGCTGCGAATACATCCTACGGGATTATTCGCTGCGACGCGCCCCATATCGGCAGGCCGTGAGCGTCCCTGGTGGGACCCTGCTCGTGGAGCGATCGGCGCGCCGGCCCGCGCGGCGGCGGACGCAGACCACGTGCTCTGCTGTCGCGCCCGGACTGGTCGGCCGGCGAAAGTCACGTGACCGTGTGTGAGTGCGGGGCGCGCTGCCACGCCCACCCCGCCCCATGGCGGCGCGACGGACGGAGGATGCCGACGATGTCGGCGCGCCCCTGGGCGCCGGACGGGTCGGGCGCGGTGCGCCATGGTTCAAACATAGCTAACACATGTTTGTACGTTCCGGCCGGCGGGGGCTGCTGCTGGCCAGCGACGGCGGCTTGGGGAAGATTGGGCTGTTGCAGATCGTGCGGTCCCGGATCCAGCCGGCGACTGGCCAAGTAGGTGTGCATTGTTAAGGTCCATATGGTTTGTCATTGAAAGACATACAGCGCAGAATCTTACGCAAGCCCTGGACTGTTTGCTTTCGGATGCCCAGCCTGTCATTGCTTAGACGACGGTATTGCAGCAGCAATCAGTACTTCTGGGTCCCAGGAAGTCAGGGGACTACCCAGGTTGCGTTTGCAGCACCAACATGGGAGATAGATACGTACAAGAGGCGCGTGACAACGCCAGCCGCAGCGTTCGTTGCGGCATGAAGGCGTTATGGGGGCATGGCGAGTGCTCCGTTGGATGTTTTTATCTGAAGGGGACTGACAGTGGCCCGTACCAGGTTTTAGGCCTCCAAAGCGAGCCAAGCCCGGAAGCGGACGGCAGTTTCCTGTGTGCGCTGTGACAGGCCAATTATGTCTTTCCCGAAATTGTGTACTTCAGTGGTACTTGATGGGTTCGATGCTAGAAACATCGTCGGGATGACGATATTTACGACATAACGGCGCATACCCTTTGCCATAGGATTGAAGGCTCAGCTGACACGCCAGGCTGGCTGCCAGGCAGGCAGGCTGGCAGGCTGGCGTCAACTGGTGAGCGAACTATCCGGACTCACCGACAACGCGTCTCACCTTTATGCCCTGGCGGCCGCTTGGATGCAACGCTGTCGTCCTCAAATCTTGACCATTTTCAATATTTGCTTCTTTGTAATTGAACGTTTCTTTAAAAAATTACCCTCGATGCAAATTAATCTGGGACTAATACAAGTTGGATGTATATGTTTCCACCAGACGGCTCATTTATACTGGCAGGAAAATTATATTAGCTGACATCGCCAATGCCACAGAGCAATTCACATGGGCAAATGACCTAGGCTACCAAAGAGACTATCTTAACCAATATCCCACAGACGAAACCGGTGGAAAATCGAGTAGGTTCGTCGGAAGGCAAGTTTTAATTTACTACTGCTATTCGTTTCGATACAGGCACGTTGCCGAGATATTAACGCACCTATATCTCCATTCTTCTGTTTTTTTTTCTACGAGGAATAAGGCTATTACTGCTATCTTATCTCAAGCATATCAGCCTTCACTTGAACGACAGAGCGGATGTCGACCCCATCACAGCCACACACCACAACTCATGTACCTCGCACACAGTCTGAGTCAGATACTGGAGCCGCGGTGAGACTTCATAACCATCTACGTTGGTATATAAGGACTCGGACGAGATCTGACACGCGGACACCTGTAAATGGCTAAACATGATTGGTATGCATGATTTGCTCCTCTGGTGGTTCAAGTGAAATATTAGCAACAGAATGCACCTAAAGTGGGGAGCACCTCTTGGGCGCCAAAGACAAGCAATGTAGAATACCCACAGAAGCCGTGCTAAATCCACTCTTTGTGCGTATTTATCCAGCGGGACTTCCGCATAAGACGACACACGACATTTTTTTTCTGACGCAGATCTTTGCGGTACTCCACCCACGTCCCAGACAACGTGGATGTCATGCAACATCACTGTAGAAAACCTCGACAAAAGTTGTGTTCATGGTAGGGAGTGGGCCATCACATTGCATGCAGACAGGAGAATGCAGCCACCATTCATGAACGGAACCATACTAAACAGGGCTAAGACTTTTTGGAGGCAAACCTATCCCAACTAAGGACGGCTACAAAGATTTGGAGATAACTTCTTTCGAAGACGTATGCTTCCACGGCCACATCAGTGAGGTGACGAAAAGCGTGAATTGAGGGCTCAGTCCCACCCGTGCACGGCACACTGCTAGGCCCATGCTAGCTCGGGTTTACGCCACCTACATCCAGCCATGCATAGGCTGTTGCGCTGAAATGTGTGACGGATGCGGCGCCGTGACTGACTCACTCAGGCTAAATAACCTGCAAACCTAGTGACAGCAGCACATGTCAGGACCGCGACTGACAACTCTGGCGTTGACTTGGATAGGACACGTTCCACATCAAGACGCAACATGAACAAATCAGCCCTGCGTTTCAAGCTCCATCTACCCTAATTACATTGCATGTGTCGCCTCCGCCGCACAACACGATAGAGGCATGAAGTTCACGGTGCAAACGCCAGAGCACATCCACTTAACTGTCTCACCTTTTCCAATGCTCCGTTATGCCTGCCATAGCTAAACTTGTGGAGTAGCTCTCCTACTTATCCGAACAGTGACTCAGCTGTCAACATGCATGCTTGCTCTGTCCCAGAGGGGGGAGGGGGGGGGGAGGCTCCACCATCAAATAACTTTTACGAAAAAAATAAGCAGCACTGTCCACACTGCACTTCACCATATAACATTCCTTGAGCACTATGCCTTGAACGCGCATAGATATCAAATTAAAACAATTGATGATCAATCGTGTGGTGCGGCTTCCCTTCTGAAAATGTCACTCACTTCACCTAACCCCGATCGATTTATCGTGCCGCTAGGCAGCACCTTTTAGAAATAATTTCAGAAGCGCTTTCGCTTCATTCTCTCTTGCACGGCATCTCAGGCATTCTACTTGACTCTGGGACTGCGGCGAGGGGTGTGCGGTGACTCATGGCTTTTGAATTATTTATTTAGATCTGATCTATTTAGAAATGCGGGAGGGTCTCTGCTGGGGCAGCGACTCGCATGATTCGAGCTTGAAGACGTCCGCGGTGACGGCCAGACGACCAACAAGTTCCATTTGCTCACGCAGAAGGTCCCCCGTTTTAGCGAACTTGCTGGAGCACCGATCTGCGATGCATTTCTTGATTGCGTTTTCTGTTAAAAGGAGTGTTCCACATTTGGAAATTTTGAGATAAGCATCAGGTATGATGGGAAAAGCTTGCTTGTAACTTTTGATAACTTTCAAGGTTCAAAAACGGCCCCAAGTAGCAAAATTTCGAAGCTTGTAAAATGCTCCCCATTACGTCATTCTCTAATGGCGTCATGGAATGGTTTTGTGACGACAGCAAGAACTCGCAGCATCTGGCAGCCAGACCTAAAAACACCTCGAAACACACGAAAGCTGACGGCAACCGCTTTTCTCGTCGCGAACGCGGTGTTGGGTGGCGGATTAGTGAATGGCTTGTTTGTAGATTTTTTATCTTGGTACTGGTCGTACCAGAAGCTTTGGTGGGCTGTTTGACATACACAATGTGGCGATCGCCAGTTTTGTGGGCAGATTATTAATATCAAAGCACGATAGGCTATGAAGACAGTCAAATAGTGTCGTGAATCTCCTACCGAAACCTGAAAAGCACTGTTAAGGATGTCAATATTGTACTGTCGACTTATTCTTGCCTGCAGTGCTGTAGTCCTGACATCGATATTATGTGATGTGCACAGTAGTCAATTTCTTTATTACTTGTGATTGGAAATGCAGTTGCATGCAAAAATTGACAAATCTGCAATATTGCTATGAATTGATTGTCAAGGCATTGCTATTTCTATGGTAAAGACGGTACGTTCAAGCTACCAATAATGTTTTTTCTTGCTTGAGATTGTTTATAGAATTACTAGTTAAACCTGATGTAACCATCGTGGTGGAATAGCATTCCCGCGGGTGATAGTCCTTTGGCGTTGTTAAATTATCTGTTATGTCAATCAAAAGTTATGAGCTGTTTTCTCATAGGCTTGACATACAGGAGTCAGCCAATAAGGTACGTTGTGTTATGGCAAGGGTCAGTAGTGTCAACGTGGCACTACCTCAGTGCTGCACTGTGGCATGGCATAACGAACAATGATGCCGTTCTTGTACTGCAATCTCTGCTGCTATCATAATAAATTTCATCATGAAAAGATGGGTCGAGCATGCATTCTTACATTAACTCCGCACCTGACATATGACTGACCAAAAACACGGGATGCAATATACGAATCACGTTTAGCAAAGCACACAACCAATAAGGGACATCACTTGCTCAGCCTGCTTTGGTAATCCATAAAGCATAGGTGACAAAGGTGCATCTATGTCTTCTGTTTCCACAGCCATGCAACCTGCTCGGCCATCAGGCTGCTTCAGTCAAAAATATTGTTCACACAAGTAATAATGCATGCATACCAAGAAAATATTACATATAGTGGAATGGCACTGCAAACCTACTGACATTGCAAAACGCTGGAGACACGACAAATGCATGTGGTTATGGTTAGATGGACGAAATGCAGGGAGGTGATGAAGCTGCCGATGCGCGCAAGGCTCATGATAAATATATTAAGTGCTATCCAAGAAACCAACAGCAATACTTCTCCACCTTTCTCAGCGCACAGCATCTCACACAAGTTGCAGTGACTATGACGATGATGACTCACAAGCAATGCTTGCCTACATACAAAGTTTGTTAAAACAAGAGTACGTGTGTCTATAGAAACACAGCACTATGCTTTCAGAGTTCTTAACTGAAAGACAATTTTGCAAAGCCGCATCATGTGAGGTTATACCACGCGTGTGCATTAATGAGCCGTGCTGACCCGTGCCTACTGTCTAAGTTAATCGTCAATATAATGGCATGCAATGGATTAATTTCATACCTTAAGACCTCAAGAGGTTCAAAATGTTGGCAAGATCGTAATGAGGTAGGAAATTGCTTTGGAACACCCCTCCAGCATGGATGTTAGTGTTTTTTTCAGTTTGCCGACATCGATATCTCATCATGTTCGAACACAAATCTAAAGATAGAGGCAGGTATCAATATATCACATTTTATTGGGGGTCATTACATTTTAGAAATAACAAAACAGCGTTATCCCTCAGAAGTACAAACCTCGCACTAATACTCCCCATCGCATCAAGATATGTACAAGCCCCTGGCTTGCACTACCAGTGTTCGCCCATTTCAAGCGCCTGATTCGCACTCTGATATCAAATAAGTGTGATCCCATACGTGCCAGTCCACGGGACTATCAAAATTGCAGGTGTTTTTTTCCTGGCAACTTTCCGCGCCAGTTTTTCGGTTATAAGACCTGCATTTTTGCCGATGAGCCTCCCCTAAAAACAAGGTCCCGACGGGGTTCATGGTAATACCAAGCTGGTGTGAAGAGGTTATTTTTCGGGACACCTTTTGGTTCAAGATTCAAATTTGTTCTACGAGGTGTATTAGATAGTTAGTAAAAGTTGCCTAAATTACTGTAATACTTCCCTTATTTTATAATGCCTTGCTAACCCATAAACCCGTGCAAGGTTCCACCCTCCGGTACACAAGGCGCCAACCGAGGTGTCTGTAAGAAATTCGCCAGTAGAAGAAAACGCCAGCAGGATAACAAGCAGATTTGCCGCCATGTTTTCTTTTTCATGACATTCGGGAGAGTGCCGTTTTTCGGTTCTGCGCTTTTTTGCAGATGGTGGAGTTCTCGTTTTTATAACATTGGCCTATGGTCTAGAGGGTAAGGAAACTGTCCCGCTGGCGACGAGGGGCCGCACAACCCAAAGTGCTCACGCTTACGTTCGCGACACGCACTCAGCAGCGCAATCTTTACTAACGGCCTATCACCTTCTGTGGATTGTATCATACGTGCCGTACCATCGCTCTTGCGAGTGTATCAGCCAATAGTATAGCCAAAAACAGCCTGTAGTATAACGTCAATCGTATGACGTTTCTTTGGCGACATCGATGCCGATGTGACTTTGAAGTAGTCTCCCAATAAACCTTTTCGCACTTTTGCGGGCATATAACTCAGAAATCAGAGCGCTTTGGGTCTTATAAAGGACATTGCCGGGAACTGTATCAAAACGTCCTCATGGTGGTTATTTCAATTGAAAACCTCATGTAAAGATGGAACATTCCCTTTAAACGAAATAATTTTTCTTCAACTTCAAAGAAGTAAGGACATGCACAGCCAAAGCAACACGGCGAAATTGTCGACGCGCTCAGTTCATGCCTGTGCATTGAATCCTCCCTCGTTCGCCGGCGCTTCAAAATGGCCGTCTGGGCGCCGGTTCGACAGACGGCCGCCGGCGGCGCCACACTCCTTGCGCCGGGCCGTTGGCGTCCCTCGGCCGCGCTCTCATGCCTGGCGTGCAGACCTCGGGGCGGCCACGCCGGCCCGGCTCCGCTGCCCTCCCCCCCCCCCCCCCTGACCTCGTGACTGGGGCACGGGAGGCGGCCGTGCAGCCAGGCTGTCGAATTGCTGTGTGAGGTTCAGCGTTTTGGCCCCGTGATATTTCGAGGCCCACATCAATCAACCCTGTGAAGGAACTGCCGATTTTTTACAAGCTTAAACGTTTGCGTAACTGGGCAATGCGTTTCATTGGATAGCACGTGACACTAATGTGTGGTACAATGCCACAGGTATCAGCTTCTGGCAATATGCTCGCATATACGAATTTCTATCGCTATGACTCAATGAGATTACGAAGTTCAGTCTCACCGCAAACCGTGGTACGCAAATATTTGCACTTGCACCCGGAGGGCAAAAACGGTATTTCAGCCACGGTGCAGAGCGCTTGGCTCTGGTCTCCACAGTCCGAGCCGCCGCACGCGCCAGGGACAAGGTGGGACCCAACCCGAGCGACGACCCTGCCCACAAACATAAGCGGGGGACCATCGAGGGTCTATTTCACCATTCAACACATTTACACGTACTCATGAAATTTAATCTGCCCAGCGCGAGGGAGGCCGCAGGATTCCACAGTTTTCCTGCGATAGCGTCTGAGCCATTAAACGCATGCTGCTTGAACATTGCAAAATATGCAGAAGATGTGTTGGAACCGTCCTGAACATTGTGTTGCAGAAAATACTTCCGCAGGGTACGCCTATCGAGGGATTTCCTTGCACTGATTTGTTGAATTTTAGCATGCTGCACGATATTGCATTCTGTCAGGTACAGGTGGTTCGGGTCATTCAAGGTGAAGCTAGTTCAAAAGCGTCAAGTAAAATTTCATTGCGCCAAACGAAAAATGTAATGACGTCATATCATACTTCGTGACGTGTGACGACGTTCACAACAAGCCTGAAGCAATTTGTAACGCCGGGATTTGCGCATAATCATTAACATATTGTTTTAGCACCCACGCCCACGACTGAAACCAATACAAAATACCTCATGACGGAACGGGACATGTGTATTGGGGTGTCCTTTACTTCGTGGATTCCTTCATGCATCATCGCTCTGTGGCGCGTTGTGTGTCAAGTAACAGCGACTTATCACGCTTCGTCGCATTGCTTTCAGCCCTTGCGTAACGCACGTGAAAGTATTGAGCACGAACACTAAGCGCGCGTAATCATCAAGGTGTGCAAAGATATCTGACGGCTTGTGCGCTCAAAAAGGCACGTTGCACGTTGCAAGAAGTGATCACACGGAGTGGAAGCCACTGCCGCTGCTGCCTCCGGTGAACGCTAGTTGAGGCAGGGCAGGAGGTAAAACATTATGTTTGTAAGTCACCGTTATTTTATGTTAAGCTCGCACCTGAATCTACTGTGTGTAAAAATGATCGTACCGTGGTGGCCCGCCACCTGGAATTCGAAGTTTTCGTTTGGGATTCGCAATTTTGACTAAGAGACTGCGATGTGGGGCTGCTTAAATTTCACGGTTTTTTTTTGGTCTTCAAGAGAGCCCCAGGGCCTATTAAAATGCTGCCGTCATATCTCAAAGTCGGGGCCCTGTCTGAAACGTATCTGCAAGGCTTTATGTCGGCCATTGATCAGTTTTCGAAGTGCGTAGTCCCTTACGTGTGTGTATGCACTTCTGTACCCTATTTGAAGGACAGAAAGGGAGATACGGCGACGGTACGAGTGCTGGGAATGGGGACAGCGGTCCGGACGGGACAGCGGTCCGGACGGGACAGCGGTCCGGACAGGACAGCGGTCCGGACAGGACAGCGGTCCGGACGGGACAGCGGTCCGGACGGGACAGCGGTCCGGACGGGACAGCGGTCCGGACAGGACAGCGGTCCGGACGGGACAGCGGTCCGGACGGGACAGCGGTCCGGACAGGACAGCGGTCCGGACGGGACAGCGGTCCGGACAGGACAGCGGCCTACTGCTCCCTACCGACTTTTCGAGCACTGGTGCGGCGTGGCCTTCGACAGACACCAGCCAAAAACATCCACAAAACGACAAAAAACGTGAGGATGCCAGACCGACGTCGGTCGAGCCGCGTCGGCGTCCGCGAGGGAGACACATCGCCGACAGAGCCGCGCCGGGGTCGGTGACGGAGAGAGGACGAGAGGAGAAAGGACGGGAGTGCATGATGCCGGCGGGAGTGACAGAAACAGATAGCAGAAGGGACATTTAACACAAGTTACGAAATCCTTCATGAGGCGAAGGATTGATCAAAAAATGGCCGATGAAACGACATAAACATGTTGAAGAACTAGTTGCTGAGACATGAACATAGACGAGGGATTGCTATTTCGTCCATGGCAGCCCAGTATGCATTTGTTTCGGATAATCTGGGACCCACTGCCAAATCGTGAAGAAATATCCTTGAGTACCACGGATCCTGTCCATAACTTTTGAGGACGTTCTGGAGATCCAGTGACTCCGTACCGCCCCTGTTTGTGCGTTCACTGGGAAACGGGTCTATTTTTGGAATTCAGGCGCGCTTCCGGTTAGTGACGGTGTTTTGCAACCCGCTTCGCTGACTCGTCGATCGAACATTGACAGTCCGGGCCGTGGCCTGGCTGCCTGCCGCTTGCCGCAACTCAGGCTTGCCGGCCGGGGTTGCTTGCCGCAACCCTGGCCGGCTGGGCGGGATGTGGTCAGCCGCGGACCGGATGTGGCCATCCACGGGCTGGATGTGGCCATCCGCGGGCTGGATGTGGTCAGCCGCACAGCAGGCCAGCCTGTTCTTCTCTTGAGATGTGCGCCAAACCTCACATCACGGGCGGTGGAGGAGGTGCTGCGTTAGTATCTTCCTGCAAAGGCGTTTCATGACTTTGTGCTTGGAAAACTTTGGATTACATGGGCTGGAGGGATTCGCGAGGTGTAGTAGAAAAGGAAAAGACCTCGTGCAAGTTCTGTCGGAACCACCCAGCAGATGTCAATGGCATCATCTTTCCATCATAAATGGCATCATCCGACGCTTGTCCTATATCGCCATCAGCCGGGCATCGCGTGGCTGTTCCCGAACTGAGCCTGTCAGCGCCACCGCACGCCCAGCTCCGGACTTTGTTAGCCTGGCATAAGGCGCCGGCGGCCGCCTCTGCGCCGCCGCCGCCGCCGCCACCTCTGCGCATTCCTCGCCGGCGTGTACTCCGCCACGGAGGCGGGACCGCGCTCAAGGTCAGCCGAGGCGGCGGCGGCGGCGGCGCGGCCCGTGCCTGTGAGTCCCTGCGCACTATCCCCCCCCCCCCCCCGCCACACGTTTTGCTTTCCACGCTCCTGCGTTCCAGCACCCCTCCCCGACACGTCTCGCTGGCTCCGCCTTTGCGTCTGCGTGCCGTCCGTGCGGCGGCGGCGGTGGCGGCGGCTCGGCTGGCACAGTGCGGCAGGCAGGCTGGCACAGTGCGGCAGGGGGCGTGTCACAACAGGGAATGGCCCTACCCACTGATCGATTCCCGCCGTCACGAAAGCCGACCGCGCGCGGCAGCGGCAAGCCTGCGATCGCGCCGCTTATGCCGCGAGGAGGCCCCGGGCGCGGCTGGTGGGCTAGCGGCTGGCGCCTGGCAGATGATGGTTGACGAGTGTGATGGCATTTATTACCCAACAACTCTCGACAGTCCTGTTTTGGAGACACTTGAAGCCAGCTTGTAGCGTTTCGCTTTTGAGCAGCTCATCCGCTCCGTGGGCTCCACGCTAGTGGCATCCAGCTACTGTCGCCCACTGGACGCGGCTCACTCTTCCGCGGCGTGTGTCCCAGCCCGGCCAGTAAAAAGCCGGCGCTAGGTTTGGTTGACCGGCGCAGGCTACGGGGGTCAGGGTCAGGTACCTTAAACCAGCAGTAGCAGAACGCGCGGCGGAGGAGTACGGGGCGCCAGTTATACCCATTGTTGCCTCTCATGACTTAACCTTCGCTCTGATTAGAGCGGGGTCGATATCTCCCCCCCCCCCCCCCCCCTAAGGTTTTCTGTGTGCATTTTGCCGGCATGTTGTTAAATCGCTCTCAAATTTTCGAAAACATATAGGAAGTTTGTTGCGAGTGTTTGGACACAAAAAGGTGTCTAGTTTTTTTCTGGTTCTGGCAGCGGCGTTTTTTACGAACAGTGGACGGCGATCCGTGGATGGCGCGGGGGGCGGGTGGCCACCGACGGATCCGCCGATCGCACGCGGCGGGCCGACATTGTTACATGCTCAAAGGCATACAAAATAAATACATGCCTGAAACACAAAGCCGCGGACAAATGTGCGCCGAGTTAGATCACGAATATTACTATGAAAGGTGCACGCCGCTACGTGGTGTAATGGCGTGAATATGGGCATGCAAAGACGAAAAAGTGTAATATTTGGGGAAAATTTACGTTTCATCTGGCATTATAGGGTCGACTATTGAGCACGTTACAACGATACCAACTGCGAGCTCCTGTGAGACCATTCCACTTTTTGTTTTCGCGAGGCTCTAATCGTTCTCAGTTCGGAAATGGGATGAGGTGGCATCCCGCCTATCAAATCGCGTTGTGAAAAGGGGAATCAGGGCAAGGGCTAACTCGTGAATGTGGGCTGCAGCGACCGGCCGGGGATGTTTCCGCAGCTTTTCAACGTTGCATACAATTAATGTAGCTGTAATTGGATCCGAAGCATGGACAGATGCGTCACAAGTGTTTCTGAAACCAATTACTGGAAACGTGGTGTACCATGTGTAAATTTTCAGCTCCCCCAGCGTCCCTCGCCAAATTGCTGCGACGCTCCCCCCCCCCCCCCCCCCCACAGTGTCTTCTGTCAGAACGCTCCGCCGCCATCCCCCCGCACAACCCCCACCAGAGCGCTGCGCTTCCCCCACGTCCCTCGCGAGAGCGCTGTGCCCCCCCCCCCCCCCCTCCGCGTTCCCCGTCCGTGCGCTGTGCTTCCCACCTCCCCATCCACGGTGTCCCCCGACAAAGCGCTGCACCTCCTCCACGTCCCCCACCAGAACGCTGCTCCTCTCTCAACCCCACCCAAGGCGTCTTCCGCCAGAGCGCTGCGTTTCCCCCGCGAAGCGTACGCCTCCGGGCGAGTTGCTGAGTTAATGCTGATGCTCGGCACCCATCCCTGATGATCCGATCCCTGATGATTCCACGCCTGATGATCTGAACCCTGATGATCCCATGCATGATGATCCGATCCTTGATGATCCCATGCCTGATGATCTGACGTGGTCCGGCAGGTGCTCTCTGCGCTGTCGATTGTCGGCTTCATCTGGAAGTTCGTGCAACTGAAGAGGATTCAGGACAACGTGATACAGCTGGTGGGACATGATGCCTTCGACAAGCACGTCTCGTAAGTGAGCTCAGCCACTGGCCGAGCCGGCGCTGTTTCTCAGCGCCCTCTGTGCCGGACTCGGTCCAGCGTGCAGCGCCGGTCGGACTCAGCTCAATCTTCAACACCACTAGCATGAGACTTGTGTTTCACCAAATCAGTTGGGGCTCAGACCGGTGGTTTATCGGCAAACCTTGCACAACTGGATATATGTATATGTGTGTGTGCGCATATATATACACATACAGCGGTCCCGCACTCGTCATCAGGCTCCCTGACACAATTCGTCCTGCGCGGATGTCCGTTCCATACAAAACTGCTGGGATACTGAGAAGCCGTGACAGGGAATTCGCCGACCATCTGCCAGGGGCTCCTCGCACGAGAGCCGGCGACGCGCGTGACGCTCAGCAGCCGCTCTGGCCCGCTCAGACGCCCGTGACGACTTCAGTGACCGCGTGACGCTCAGCAGCCGCTCTGGCCCGCTCAGACGCCCGTGACGACTTCAGTGACCGCGTGTCCGCCGCGCCGTCGGCGACGGCGGCCGTGGGCGGCGAGAGGAGCGCTGGGCTGTCAAAGACCTAATGTTACATGCTCCAAAGATGTGGACGGATCTGGTCGCCCCTGCCTTATTGTTACTGCCTCTGGTTGGATGTAATGTAAATGACCTTGGGGGCGGGGGTATTCGGTCATTTCAACTCGACGGGCATGGATAAGGAGGGCGTCTTCAAAGCCTTGAGCTACCGCACGATCTCAACAGGCATATTGCAGTCTACGATTTCGTCACCGTTATGGCTGAAGCCTGCCATGGCTGCTATTTCTGGAAATTGGAACCGTTGTCCGTATGCCCCTCCACCCCCACCCCACCAAATCCACCAACTTCACCCAGAGAAAATGGCGTTTGTCTGTGTCGTGATTCTGCTGCCTTGCTGCCCCAGCCTTGTTACACTGAGCTTTTGTCGCATTAGCACTGATACTGCTGCTATAGGTGATGTGTTTGTTTGCCGTCTTTCCGCAGCGAAAACTTTGAGTCGAGGCGCCATACGATGGGCGGCATGGTGGGTGTTTCAATTGTTTGTCTGCTGGTGGCCATCGCCCTCATCTTCGCCGTGAAGAAGGTGAGAGCTGAGGAGGGCGCCTGGGGACGTTACTATTTTGTGGCACATGTTACGATCGGTCTTGGATTGTCGCCATCGCTCGTCTTACGGTTGGAAATGTGTCCGTGTGCGGGATGTGGTGTCCGTGTGCGGGATGTGGTGTCCGTGTGCGGGATGTGGTGTCCGTGTGCGGGATGTGGTGTCCGTGTGCGGGATGTGTGAGGCGGCAGAGCTTGTGATGTCTGCAGAGCTTGCTAGCGGGTGTCCCTCCAGTTGCCTGCAGGCGTTACGTAGAACGGGGGGGATCTGGGGCCGCTCGGCGCGCGGCAGTATCGGTACCTGAGCTCCGGTGCTGCCAGTGCCGCGCTTCGAGCCTTCAGTCTGGCCAGCCTCAGGCGGACCCTTGACCACTTCGCCGTCAGGGACCAGGCTTGACGACACGTTTGAAGTCATAGTCATTTGCCTTACGCATTGGGAGCTTTTCTCAGTGCGGAAGCCGCAGTGGACTGACGTCTGCACTGAGCGCGCTGGCGAGATTCGAAGCCTGGCGCATTCTGTTGCATGGCGGTTGTGGGGTATAGCAATATTTAGAGGCTTGGTGTTGTATGCGAGTGTCGCGCAGCCGCCCCGCAGTCGCCTTCTCAACGTCTGTCTGACCCAACTTGAGGATCAGGCTTCCACAGCCGGTCAACCAGCTGTCCTGACCCGCGTTCTGTTCCGCAGAACAACCGGTTCCTGGCCCTGCCCTTCATGATCTGGTCGATTCTCTGCAACATCGCTGCGGGCATTCTCGCAGCCTGCCTGATCTTCTTCATAGCCGTAATCGATTGGGATAAGGCGGAGAGGGAAGACCAAGTCAGTGATTTGGTGGAGGCCTTCGTCGTGCCACTCGTCTTCGTTGTCATCCAGTTCATCATCTACACCTGGTGGCTGGTCGTCGTGTTCGCCTTCTACCGCCTGCTGAAGACCGGACACGCGTTCGACAGCATTCCCATGCAGACCGCCTAGAAAGCGTCGCCATCAACGCGTGACGCGTGGACTGGCGACAACCACCCCCTACCGCCAGCACGCCGGCGCGCGCTTTCCGGGGCCTTCTGGGGCCATCGGCCCGCGCCGTCTTCACCTGGTAACTTCTCTGCACGCGCGCTATCCACCGTCGCTCGGCGGGTGGCGGCCTCGACCTCAACCCGGCCGTAGGCCTCCCTCGCCGGCTCCACTGCCACGCCGCCGGAGGCTGCCAGGTGGCGCCCTGCGGACCGGCCCCTCTGCGGACCGGCCTCTCTGCGGACCGGCCCCTCTGCGGACCGGCCCCTCTGCGGACCGGCCTCTCTGCGGACAGGCCCCTCTGCGGACCGACCCCTCTGCGGACCGGCCTCTCTGCGGACCGGCCCCTCTGCGGACCGGCCCCTCTGCGGACCGGCCTCTCTGCGGACCGGCCCCTCTGCGGACCGGCCTCTGCGGACCGGCCCCTCTGTGGACCGGCCCCCTGCGGACCGGCCCCCCTGCGGACCGGCCTACCTGCGGACCGGCCCCTCTGCAGACCGGCCTATCTGCGGACCGGTCTCTTTGCGGACCGACCCCTCTGCGGATCGGTCTCTTTGCGTACCGGCCCCTCTGCGGACCGGCCTCTCTGCGGACCGGTCTCTTTGCGGACCGGCCCCTCTGCGGACCGGCCCCTCTGCGGACCGGCCTCTCTGCGGACCGGCCTCTCTGTGGACCGGTCTCTCTGCGGACCGGCCTCTCTGCGGACCGGCCCCTCTGCGGACCGGCCTCTCTGCGGACCGGCCTCTGCGGACCGGCCGCTCTGCCGACCGGTGCCTGCTGGCCAGCCGTCGTGAGCCACTGGTTAGCCAGCTGGCTTGGCACGCTCTGTGTCGGTTGACGGCCCTCTCGTGTGCACAATTGGCCTGCTTGCGAGGTCGCCGCGTGTCGTGGGTTTTGTGTTGGTCCACTTGTCAGTTCTGCCGCGGCCTGCTTGTGGGTTCGCTACGCGTCTGTCGTGCGTCCCGGGTTATCCCCTGATTCGCTTGTCAGTCCTCTTGGCCTGCTTGTGAGTTCGCTGTGCGTCTGTCGTGCGTCCCGGGTTATCCCCTGATTCGCTTGTCAGTCCTCTTGGCCTGCTCGGGGTTTCGCCGTGCGCCTGCTGTGTGTCCGCGTCTGCAACGGTCCGTGTTCAGTCCGCTCGGCGTGTTGGCCGCTCCGCTGTGTGTTCGCTGTATGTTCGCCGCTGTGCGACGGTAGATGTCGGTCGGGCCCACGGAGGGTGCGGCTCGGCTGGCCACCGACGAGGTGTCGTGGCGTAGGTGGCGCTGTCGCCGCGGCTGCCGTTCGTAGGTGTTCGTTACTCAGGCACGTTATTGCTTCGCCTCGCTGTGAGATAGATCTGTCAGAGTTCTCAGCGGGGTGCACTGGTGCGCGCCGCCTTCACCAACGCAGACCAGGGTCGTGACGCGGCGGGAAAGGACCAGCTGCAGTGTTTTGAACGGCCGAGCCGGGCTGAGCTGATCTGGCGCTGCACTCACCATGCAGGCAATGCCTTGCAGTGTGGAGATCCGGAGTTCAAATATTCACAGCATTCACCGCCTCGGCACGCCACTATTGTCCCGCGCTTGTAGTAACTGCGTGCCTTAGGCGGTGTGTTTTCTCTCGCGCCAAGCGCGTATCGGCCATTTCTCGCAGCTCCTGCCCTCCTGCGGCTCATGTGCTTGACAAACGGATGTTTTAAATCGCTCATGCGCGGTGCCGTGTCAAGAGCTGCGCTGCTGACAGACAGCTGGGTGGCGATCGTTTTGTAGCACATCAGCGGTGAGCTTCTTGCAGCGCCTGTGGACTAGGTGGCGCGCTTGGCCAGTACTGACCCGCAAGGGCGCTAAAGTTCGCGGCAGTTGTGACAGTGCAGCGACACTGCGCTTGCCGTAGCCATACAAGTCCTGCATGTTTGTCTGGCACCAGTCGCCGTTCCATACTGGCACGCTGGCTGGTGGCGCGAGGCAGGTCGAGCCGGCCAGTGGCCCCTCCGGGGTCGCCCTCACTGCCTGTCAAGGCCGCCCGCCGCCGGCAGCTGGCGTCCCAGCACGCACGGAGCGAAAGGCCGCGCCTCACACGTGCCTTGTTCTCTACCGCGCCGGGACCACATGGAGCCACACCCCAGTCAGTACCTACGTTTTTATCGACTTGACGTATGTGGAAATACACTCGACAATAGTGCGCTTATTCAGCGTTTGACTGCACCAGCCCTGAACGTTTGACTGCACCAGCCCTGAACGTTTGACTGCGCCAGCCCTGAACGTTTGACTGCACCAGCCCTGAAAACACATGGCCGGATGACAAATATACGGCGTCCAAGGCGGAAGTCACGGCTCGTCGCGGACACGTTTTGATCTCGCACGCTCGTATGGTTTTGATCTCGCACGCTCGGTGTGGTTTCGATCTCGCACGCTCGTATGGGTTTGACTCGCAACGCCCAGTTCGCCAAGAACGCTCTCATTCTCACCGCCGGCACAGCGTGACAGGCCACGGGTGAAGCTTCGGCCTCTGATCAGTCCGAGCAAGTGGTCTGAGGTCGCTGACCACAGGTCAGCTCCAGTCAGGACTGGCCTGGGGGCCGTGGCGTCGGCACCACCTGGTCTGAGAGTGATAACGGTCCCGCTCCGACGATACGGTCCCACCCCGACCCTGTCTCCGACGCATGTGCAATACGACCGAGGCATGCATTCTGCAATACTCTTGCAATTTGGTGTCACACTTATCACTTTGCATGCAAAGAACGGACCTAAAAATACACTCTGTCGCTGCCGCCAGGCGGCACTCGGTCAAGAGTCCGAGACGAACCTGTTTCCCCCATCGAGTGACTTTCCAATCCCTTAGGAACTGAGTCGTAAGGCTTGGCGGCGGCGCAAGTTCCGGAGTCAACTGGACGACTCTTGTCGAGTAGGCTGATTGGGCGCAAATCGCTGGACATCGTCACGAACACCATAGGCGTCATTTCTTCGGTGGGTTAACATGCCCGCGGAGGTGCATGCCCGATAGATGACATGCGTCACTCGAAACAGCGTTTCAGCGCCTTCATGAAGCGCAAATAAACAGCACAATTCCACAATCATGCCATCCACAGAAGAACGGCGCGTTACTCACAGAACCTTGGTCCAGGTGTCTTCTCCGAAGTCTTGGATCATCCACGACCGAAGGCACGCTTGTATCAGTCCGTACTGCAGCGTGGTCAGAGGCTTTAGTCGATACGGGGCGCCGTGTGAACTAGTCAGCTGTTGTGTGGCATATTTAAACGATATAAATGCCTCCAGATTGTCCAGGAACATTCATTATTCTAGGCTGCTTGAAGGGAGCGAACATTTGACCGCATTTCCTTCATATATGTTGCCCCAAACCCCTTCCATTCGACCACTAACAGCATAAATACATACATTATATATATATATATATATATATATATATATATATATATATATATGGTCATTGCAGACGGGGTGAAATAACGCGTTTGGGCCAACGAGCAGCAGAGCGAGAGAAACATTGTGAACGCGGGGATCATAAACATGCGTGCAGATTTGGGCGCCATTTAGACTGCAATGCCAGTTAGCCGGAAAAACGCTCATAGATTATCCATTTAGACAATTGTCTAAGTTAAACTTTGGTGGATGGGATAAACTGAGTTAATTTGCGTAGAAAACTATATCAAACTAAATGCATGCACGACTTTACAGAAATGCATTTCATTAAATAGTACATAATAAAAGCATGGATACAAATGAATGCAAGAGCTTAGTCACGCATGCAACTAAGCGACTTCTGTAAGCACGAGAAGCCCACCAGTGTTATTGTGTGAGCAGTTTTGGCGGTTTTTACGTAAACATAACTCAGTGATGACACACCGCGCGAGCAGTTTTGACGTAGAACGCTGCCATAAGAGGTCTAGCAATATTGCCGGACCTCTTTTGTTGCAATTTTGTAAAGGCTATAACGGCGCCTCACACCGACAATGGCCTCTTTGTTTGACAGGGGCATCTGGAAGTTCTGGCAGTGACGCCTACGCTGTGTAAAAGCTTTAACAGCAGATTTTTGTCAGTGGAAGCATTGCATCGCAGATGTCATGCCAGTAGCACTTCGTGCGGCGGAAGTGTTGGGTAGACGCGTTGTCGATGTCGATGTCGATGTCGTTGTCGTTGTCGTTGTCGTTGTCGTTGTCGTTCTCAATGTCGATGTCGATATCTATATCGATGTCGATGTCGATGTCGTTGGCGTTGGCGTTGGCGTTGAGAGGGTTTGCTCGTGGAATTTCTTTCGTGAAGGAGTTCTGTTCGTAGATACTTGGCGTGGAATATTTGGAAGGAGACGTTTTGTTCGTAGACATACGGCCATGTGAAAGTTTTGTCTGCAGCAGTTTTACACCGCAGTACATTTCTCAAATAGTATTTTTTCCCGTGGAGTTTGTGTATTGTGAAAGTTTTGACGGCTAACGTTTTGTGTGTGGAGGCACTACCGTGTGAAGGTTTTGGTCTGTGGCAACTCTGTCGTGCAATAAAAATACCGTGTTAGAGTCCTATTAGTGGAAGTTTTGTCACCAAGAGTTCAGTTTGTTGCAGCTCTGACCGAGACATCGGGTAAAACCGTGCCGGAGCAGTTCTGTCGGTAGAACACTGTATTCCAGTAGTCGTGACGTGCCGCGCTTCAAACACCGTGCGTGTTCCTGCTGTTTAGCAGCCATTTGGGGGAGCGGCAGCGCCACGATTTGGTTGATTGGTTGATTTATCTGACTGACTGAGATATCTACGGTGATACCGCAAAAGATCACTAACCACCGGCTTTACGCGATGACAATATGTAGCGCATAACCAGCGCGAGAGGTTGCTGCTGAACTGTGTCCACCGCAAAGACTCGCGACCTCTCGGCGCCCCACGGACCCCAGCAGCGTCTGGTCAGCGCCGTTGACTTCAGGTTAGTCTTACCATTGTCAAAGTGCAGTCGGGCCGGTCAGGGAGTGGCGCGTGAGCGGAACGACGGCGCGGAGACCGTCGCCGTGCCGTGCACCAGCCTGCTCTCAGCACACGTCACGCTTGCTCCACACCGCCTGTAAGCAGAGGTCATGTTCGTTTAAAGTGGTTTTAAACTCGATAAGCTCCTGAAAAAGGCCTGTCACGTACAAGCACCGAAAATGATTAAACCTGATATGCGCGATTTGAGATATATTACTGCCAAAGAAGGAGGATGAGAGACGTGAAAACAACATGAACTAAACGGAAAACGAGGACGATAGTTCGCGGCGAAGACACACGGTTCCGGCGGCCATGACAGAGACATATATCAAAGGCGACATTTAACACAGTTGGGAGGCACTAAATATGGCGATAGGCCAATCTTAAGCGACGGGCGAAACGATACACAAATGTGGTCTACGTGAGTTACGGAAAGATGAAATGCACGATATTTCGTTCGTAACAAGGCCAGTCAAAACACGCGACAAAAAGCGACAAAAACGCGGTTTTGCATTTGGTTTCACGTCCCAAAGCAAAGAACTCTAAGACGTAAGTACTGCCGTAATGCTGCACAATGACACACTAATGTTTGTACTTGCATCAGCATTTCATAACGTTCGTGTTGCAGTGAAATCTTTGCGTAAATCAACGCAAAGAGTGAACGGCCAGTAAAAACGACGAGAGACTGCTATCCAGGGATCGTGAAGGCGTGTTTTCCAAGCAGTAAGAAGTGCAAAGTACTCTCAGTAGAAAGCAGCAAGAAACAGGTACCACCGTGCAGTGCAGGGCTGGAGAGCCTCTTCATACAGAGATCGAAACCGTTTTGGACCGGATTCACACGGAGCAGGCTCATGCGGACCTTCGTAGCTTTTCAACTGTGCTAATTTATTGTTAAAGCTATTGGAAGATCTCAAGGCATTACTCAAAGATCTCAAAGCAGTTCCCTCCCGCGCGTCGCCCGCCACCTGGTGTTAGAAGTGGCAACCAACGCAGGTCGGATCGAGGGAGACTCTAACGCCTTGTATTGGCGTTTTTGATCCCGAAGGTTGTTGACATGCGTTAACCGGAGGAGTTCTGAGTGCATCAGTTGAGTCAGTCTGTCTGACAGTCTGTCTGTCAGTCTGTCAGTCGACATCAGTCTGAGTGCATTGTGCATCAGTTCCTTCCTTGACTGGCGCAGTTGGCCCCGGATCGACAGAGGGCCCACATGGGAGCAAAATGATTCCTTGCCGGCGTAGGGAGTCCAATAATTGTCACAAACCCATGACCGATACAATGCTTTCAATAGTGTCTCATTGTCAACCCTTTTGTTGTCATTTATCATGTATTATTTCCTTGCCAGGGGACCCCGACCAACCCAAGAGCTCATTCATCCCCCTGGATTCCGTTTGCGTCCCTATTCAGCAAATGTGCCCCTAGTCGACTTTCAGCCCTTTGCCGATCCAGGACATGCGTCATGGAGCTCTTGAGCTTTACCCAGTATGGCATTGTAGGCCCTCGTCGACACAGGGAGGCCCCATTGTTTCAATGGACCCAGCTAACGTCAGAGGTCTCCAGTAACACTGGCGGGTCCTGGCCTTGTCCATGCTTGGGAAACGGGCTGCAGATTCCAGACAGACGCGGAGGTGACTGTTCTGCATTGTTCCAGAAGTTCCCAGGCAGGGCAAGAGGTTCGTTTGACTGTCATTTGAGGGCGCTGCCCTGTGGGTTGGAGTCTTTTAATATGGCCTCTAGCGGTGGGGCGTCTAATCGGTTTTTCCATTGTCCAATCCGAGGGACCTGAAGGGCCCCTCGGGAGGACCTAAGCATGAGGAGGGGAGAGGGGGACATGCGCCCCCCCCCCCCCCCTGTACCGCCCCGCCTGCGCGCCTGTCAGTAAATGTAGAGCTTTGACACAGCAAATAACCGATCTTCAGCATGCCATGAGGAGATTGTTTTACAAATTTAATCCAAACATGTTGACTGAACGGATTTACGGGATCACAGCTATCACACTGACCCACCATCCGGTCGTGAAATCTCAAATCAACGGCGAAATTTGGTGGCGAAAGCTTAATTGCCGCGACGCTGGGCACGGCCCACCCCGCCCTTTGTCCCATCCCACCCCACCCCGCCCTTTGTTCCATCCCACCCAACCCCTCCCTTTGTCCCACCCCACACCACCCCACCCCGCCCTTTGTCCCACCCCACCCCGCCCTTTATCCCACCCCATCCCACCACGCCCTATGTCCCACCCCACCCCACCCCACCCGCCCTTTGTCCCATCCCACCCCACCCCACCCCGCCCTTTGTCCCACCCCACCCCACCACACCCTATGTCCCAACCCACCCCACCACACGCTATGTCTCACCCCACCCCACCCCACCCCGCCCCTTGTCTCATTGCCCTTCGTAGCCACCACTAGGCGCCGGCAGACTCGTTCAAAATTGCCGCAGCGGTGGGATCTGAAGAGCACCAGAGCCTGTCACTGTATGACCCAATGACAGAGGAGATGTCACTTTGCAGCAGGCCGAAGGCGCTTCAGTGACAAAGGCTTGCTATGGAAGGTTCGCAGCGCAGTGGAAACTGAAAAAAAAAAATTGACGGGCGTTGCGGCCGTCCCTCGTACCGAAGCGGCCCGACGACAACACGGCTTGTATTTACGGAGCTCAGCTGCGCGGTTCAGCAGCCGTATGTGCCATCGCTGATCTCACATTTGTCTAATAAAGGCTCTTTTTAAGTCAAGGGTGTTCTCCTTTGCCCCGTGTTCATATTTCCATCTCCAGATCACGTTCTCGCGCCCTCTCTCGATACACCAGTGCCGCGTGGTGCTTGCAAAAGCCGTGGGCATTGTACTAAGATGCGTCGCATGTCAAAGATGCCTAGTCTGATTACCACATCTGCCGCTTCATACAGATCTCGACGACGGATGCAGGGATAAGCATCTGATGACACGAATCGCATTTTCTCGGCAGCCGTCGCACGGCCGCAGTATTTGTTCCAGCAGTGGCGCGTCTTCGGTTGTTGGTTTACCTGGAGCAGTTGTCAGTACTGCTGTTTTGCTCCTCTGAGAATGAGGTTGCAAAACCGGCACAGGAGATCAATGATGCCAGAAGACAGGCTGGCATATTGTCAATACACTGAGAGCTGCGGGCAGCGATTCAGTCAACTCAAGGGCAGAGTAGGGGCGCAGGCAAGGAGAGGGGGCCAGGGCAACCGGCCCTCGTCCCCCCCCCCTCCCCCTACCCCGTTTGTCAGGCTCCGGATTTCCCGTTTTCACCACAGATGGCTCCCGACAGGAGGAAAAAGGTCGGCGTGATGCGCACTTCCCAGCTCCGCCCATCGCCCATTCTTACTTCGCCCAGACAAATCCGGACTGCGCCCCGAGTCCGAGTCTCACCGCAGGTCGCCTTGCCTAGGCCCCGACGAACGAATGCGAAGTGACCAAGCGTAAGACGACCATGGAGGAGGTCATCAGATCATTAACTCTGCCGCGGTGGACGTGGACGTGAAGGGGTGGGAGCAGAAAGGGAGATGAAAGACAGTGGCGTCGTTGCTTTGGTTTTGTTGCGTTGCTACGTCGTCAGGGTGCGAACGTAGGAATGTCTCAAACATTAGCACGCAGTGAAAGTGCGCTATCTTACGAGCAATGTAGTACTGAGAAGGAGTTAAACTTACCCACGTTCATTACAATTTACGAGGGTCATCAGGATGACTTAAATGTAAACTCATGCGGGTTATAAATTTTGTTCATTCCTGACGTGTCTAGAAAAGATTAAATTTGCACGACAAGCACGTGAAAAACGAAGTCATACATGATTTGATATCCAGCTAGAAAGACAACTAAAACGCCGACCGCATTTGCGCCAGCGGAGGATTTTTCGTTTTACAGCATCTCTGCTGCCGAAGCTGCCGCGGTCCCAGCGACTGCCGGCCTGCTCGAGGGACAGCCGTGATGACGGGGCCGCTGCCCTGCTGCCGGCGCTCTCGGATCCTGCCAGCGGCCAGCGCTCTCCACGGGGCGGATCTGATGACGGGGCCGCTGCCCTGCTGCCGGCGCTCTCGGATCCTGCCAGCGGCCAGCGCTCTCCACGCGGCGGATCTGATGACGGGCCGCTGCCCTGCTGCCGGCGCTCTCGGATCCTGCCAGCGGCCAGTACTCTCCACGGGGCGGATCGATCGTCTCCCGCAGTCGAAGCTGCCGCGGCCGTAATGGCGCAAAGGGACCCAAAAGGGACAAAGGACGCCCGGGCTAGTCAAGCGTGGCCATTCAAAGCGCGCAGACGGCCAGACGATGCGGTGTCGCAGATGCTCCATTGTGCGCGCACTAACAGGTAAAAAACGTCCAGTGTCTACACAGCGCGCGCGTGAGGCCGAGATGAGTGGTGTCGGGCCATCTAATGAGCTGGTGGGAGACGCGAACGCCATTATCTCGCCACTTCCATTCAAGGCGGTGTGGCTCACGTCAGTTTTTGGCGACATAGAGGCGTCTGCCCCTGCCTGAGACCTTCGCCACGCCTGCGCGGGGTCACGCCTTAGCAAGCGGTTGCAGTTTACCGATGCATGCTGAAGGGGTAGCAGCGGAATTATTTCCGACGAGGCAGAGTTCCAGACGTAGTATTAATGAGCTATCAATGAGCGGTGAGCATGGGTGGGCACGGCATTGCTATTCGGTTGGGTAACAGAACGATTTGTTTAAGTAGCAGAATGATGGACTTCTTACATTTTGGGAAAAATATATGGACCAGATAGCTTCATTTACTTTTACGATACGCTTTTCCGTCACAATTTGGTTTGGAA
Organism: Pollicipes pollicipes; assembly: GCF_011947565.3. Lineage (NCBI taxonomy): Eukaryota > Metazoa > Arthropoda > Thecostraca > Pollicipedomorpha > Pollicipedidae > Pollicipes > Pollicipes pollicipes. Next base: position 1,469,469 of record NW_023596251.1, on the reverse strand, counting down.
CGCGGTTGCTGCTTTACTTTTGGTGTAATGGCGCAGATATTGAGAATTACGGTGCCGACGATGGGAAACAGGCTATTTTTTACATGTTTTGTGCATTCCAACATCTGGAAGCGATAAGATATGAGGAATTGTGAAGCATATGCTACGAATTTCAACCGCTGGAAAGGTTTCGTTTCGACTACGCAAAAATAAAATAGCAACATATTTTTGGCAGCCTTGTGCGTATAAAGGGGATGTGCTGTCCAACCTTTTTAAGTCCATTTCAACATGAGAATGAATTTAAATACGCTTTCGTTTCGTTCAGAGGCTCACTGGTGGCGGAGGTTAGGTCAGTATTGCGGGAATCTCCTTCGAGTAGATGTAAAGTGATGTCCCTGAATTCATAACGTGGGGCTCTTATGCAAGTGTCCATCCCTTTTCCTCCCGAAAAAGTATAACTCAAGCCAGCTAAAACTGATTATAATAGAATGTAACCTGCTGAAGCTGCTAGCATGGTTTTAACGTTTACAACTACTAGACATTTTGCTGGTTATATGCAGTTGAGGCAAAACTGGCGATGTCGTTCTATTTTGCTACGACTTAGATCGCGGTCTGAGTTTGCTGTGACCCAGGATACGTTCCTGCCTCATATCGGCACCAGACGGACGGGCCATGCCCGAGTCCCATACCGGGGTGCTATGTTTGCAGTTTTTCGCGACTTGCTACGTGAATTTGCGAGAAATATTATAATTTATTATATTTGCGAGAAATATCATAATTTATTATATTTGCGAGAAATATTATAATTTATTATATTTTCGAGAAATATTATAATTTATTATATTTGCGAGAAACATTATGTATATCAATCAGACAGTAGTGGTAGCCTTGCTCCGCGTAGAAACAAAAGAACAGAATGGAGAGATGGATGCAGTGACATTTCCGCAATATGCCTTTATCAAAACAAATAACAGAGATAAGTTCAACGCTGCCTGCCAATCCTACTTGATTTTTCAGCTTTTATAACAGTGAGCCACAGTTTTACCAATATTCAGGGGATTGAACAAGGAGAAGGTGTTAACAATAACTGCGATGCAGCGCATATCTAACTAAGAATTAGAATATGCGGAAGATATGCGTACGTTAAAAAATACTCGTACAAACGAATTACAGCAAACAAGTATCGCGCATCACGTTTCATTCCAATATGCAATTGATTTCAAGCAAACAGGCATCACGCTCCACGCATTAATCAAAGATACAAACGATTTGAGTTAAACAGGCATCGTACATCACGCGTCAGCCATCACTCATACACGTGAACGATTTTAAGCCAGCACGCATCACACGTCAAGGTACTTCGCACTTTCGCATACTCCGCCATGATGAGCCCTGCGCGCTAAAGTTTGGTTGCCGGCTTTTTTGTAAGAAAGTATTCACTTACTTTCCTGTCTGGATGGTCCTGCGCCCTGTAGATGACTTTTGACTCTAAAATGGACATGGCATTTGGATTTCATCCAAATCCCTGGATTTCAGCCTGCGTGTGTTTCGCCAAAAAAGGATCAGCGCAGGGGTATGCCTGTTTTGTTTTTAGTGTCTCGCAGGTGTTCATGATATCTCAAACGAAAAGGGCGCATGGACTCCCCGACATAGACTTTGTCCCCCATGCTTTTTTCGCACAGTTTTCACTGAATTTTGTAAACCACGTCTTTTTCCGTGCAAACTCCTTAAAACCCAGACCTGCATAAATGTCACCTATTTCACCTTGGGTACTTAGGCTTCGAGACAGAAGATGTCACCGAAACTTTTGGGCTCATTGTCGTTCCTCCAAGCTAGCCGTATGCGCAGTTTTAATTTTCTAGTCATATTTTTTATCTTCCAAAACAAGTGCTCATATGTCAGGTAGCGTTAAGAATCCGTCGTACGGCAGGACGTACTTCCGCCTCCTACTCCCCCCCCCCCCCCCTATGCGCTTTACATGTTTTACATCTTCCGACATTTTACCTAAAAGTCGCAGAGAATATCCATTGCCTTACGGCGAAGTCCATATTTAGTTCATGCTCTTTCCTTTTCACTTTTTGGTGAGTTGTTTAGAGCTCCATGAAACACGTTATGAATTATGATATGCCTAATGGAAACTGGATGCGCAGATTCGCTATGTAGAATTATATCATAGTTGGGCTTGATAAAGAGCTTCGTTTTTAACGTTGTGCGGTTGTTTCTCCTTTCTTCCGTCACTAGTGTATCTAAATATGACGTCATTTTCCATCCATTGTACGCTCCATCGTAATGGCTAAATTTTGGATGAAGGTTGTTCATGAACTCCTGAAATTCTTCAAGGGCACTCTGTCGGTGCGTCCATCTTCCAAAATAATCATCGATGTACCTAGTTAAGAAAGTTATTTTTATGGGCAGGCGGCCAGGGTCTTCGTTTCAAATTGGTTTTAACATATTATCGTCAGAAAAGGAGCGCATGGGTCTTCATTGCTATGGCTATCGTCTGTCGTCTGCATTTTTAGTCATCTCCGAACAAGGAAACATTACCCCGGAGGCATTGTTCTAAAAGACATGAGATATATTTTTTTATAAACCGGAAACGTCACTTTTATGGAAACGTTGTCTACCTTAACTTTCATGGCAGCGATAGCCTCTTTGACTGGCATCTTGCCATATAAATTGACAACATCTCCATTGAAGAAAATGCTGCGGTCTGATAGCCCTTCTGACTCTAACTGATTGGAAGCCTTTTCAAGTGGAAACAAATCTCAAGAGCCGGTTGGGTATTTTTTTGAAGACACGAATTGTTTTCTGTAGGACCACCGCACGCAGATATGACCGGTCTCAGGGGCACTGCAGGTTTGAGATTCTCGGGCAGCTTATAGAACACAGGCGTTCTACTGTGTCTAGGTATTAGATCTTTGATGGTTTTGTTCGAAAGTTCTCCGCTAAATGTGTTCTTTGGTGTTCTTTGTGTTTTAGCCTCTACCTGAGGGACTGGGTTCTTATTCAGTTCTTCGTAGCCGTTGCCTTCGTTAAGTACAACTTGAGCATTGTTCACAAAGTAAGCTTATCTAAGATTGCAAAGCCCTTACGCTTATCGACTCGTTTAACCATTATATCATCATCTTTGCTAAGGTCTCTTTGCTCATAACTTAAAAATAAACTTGCTTTGCTTTCTCTTTGCATCATTTTTTTCTTAAAGTGTTGTCAAAAATGCATACATACGTCGTACATATGCAAGCGTACTTTTTGTGCCCCAGGAAAGATGACATCGACCCAAACAAGCCTGAGCGTTGTCGTTCTAAAAAGGCCTTCTTTCGGAAAGTTTCTAAGATTACCTTGCTGAATAAAACCTTAGCAAAGCTAGCAGAACGAGTTAATACTTAAGTATTCTTGGAGAATGCATGCGTAATAGGTTTCAATGCGTCTTTAATAAGCCAAGAGACCAAGCTTTTCTCCCGGCAGGCAATTAAGAACTCATTGTGTAGCTGAATTTTAGCTATTTTTCATGGATTCTTAAGAGTTTCAGCTAGCATTTACTGACGACTACTATTCCGTTTAAAACTACGTAAACTGCTAAGTGCATTTGCGAGGAACATTATGCACGTAGATAAGACAGTAGTACTGACCTTATCAATAATGCTATTACTGCCGTCTTATCTATATGCATAATATCATCCATGTGCATGTTCATCTATGACCTATACGCATGGCAATAACCTTATTAATAAGGCTATTACTATAATCTTATCCTCATGCAAAATTTTCATCGCAAATACACTTCATAACTTATGTGACTTTGAAACAAATGGTAGCCGTCGGAAAGTGCTTGCCGAAACTCTCATGGACCCGGAAAAATTACCCAAAACTCAACTGCGCATTGAATTCTTAAAGGGAATGTTCTGCATTTGTATGGCATTTTGAACTGATATAGCCATCTTGAGAACATTTTGATGCAGTTCACGAATATGCTCTTTTTAAGACCCAAAACGATCTGGTTCCTGAGTTACACGCCCGCAAAGTACGAAAAGGCCCATTTATAGCCAACTTCAAAATCGCCTTCTGATTCATGACGCCATAGAAACGTTATTAGATCCTTGTGATATTACAGGCTGTTTTATGGTCAAAACAGCACGGCCGCTGATGCATTCGCAAAGGCAGTGGTGCTGCACATGTGGTACAGTCCACGGAAGATGATTGACTGTCAGTAAGATGTTACTGCTGAATGCGTGTCGCGAACACAGGCGTGAGCAATTTCGGGTGGTACGACACTCGTCGTGAACGTGTCATTTTTTTATTTCTAGACCACCGTCTGACAAAAATTATGGCACTCCAAAAATGGGCGGTCTCCCGAAGTTATAAAGAATAAGACGCGACGGCAAATTTGTCTTTTTTCATTGACCTATAGAAGACCAGACAAACTTCTCGACTTTACAAAACGTGCCGCCCGGCAGCGCTGTAGAAAGGCAAGTGTTTTTCTGCGGCGCTGAGCAACCATTGGAACTGCTATAGGCGGGCGTTCCGCGGTGCCGTATGGAGCGAAAATGACGAGAAGCTGCTCTGCGATCGGGTGTAGTAAGAGGCAGGGTGATCGGCCAAGACATGGAGATAGCTTGTCATTCCACAAGTAAGTATTTTCGAGCTTGATCGTGCATAAACGGGTGATTTTGTTGTATGCGGGTCTGCGCCATGACTGTCAACCTGCGCATTTGCTGGTAATCGAGGTGGAGATAGAAAGTTATCTCCTTAATTTTTTTGCTCTGATACGCTGTGTGCTTTCCTGCTATCATCTAGACATTTTATCACAAATGAATCCAGTTGCATCCACCTGTAGGATAAGAAATATGCATGTTGGCAAGTGGGAAGATGGAATGAAGAACATATAAGAACCAGAAGGAAAATACCTTTCAAGGACGGGCAACATCAATGTTTATCACTTCTGGAAGGCTGTCGTGTGCTATTCAACACTGATGGGGTGCTGGTACGGCATTGATATTGCATTTGCTTCCTTTGAAGTGGAAAATAGCACATAAGCATGCTATTTGCATGGTTAATAGAGCTCGTGAGACAAGACTAAGCTGGCCAAGACAAGACATAAACTAGACAGTGAAAACCACTCCTTGTCATGTGATTTTAGGATAATGACAGGGTCAAACGAGTGTCTTGAAACAGCTGGATGTTTTAGCTCTTTGCGCTCCAAGAAATCCTTGTAACGGTTAAAACTGTACCAGATGCAACATTTTGTAATCCGGTTCAAGCTCAGCTAATAACTGAACTTGTGTAGACTTCATAGAGCACAGAATTTAGGCTTTTGATTTAAACCCACACAGTAAAAAAGTTGTGTACAGCACACCTAAAAAATTGTTATTGCTGGCTTGGGCCTTGCACACTGCTTGCCGCACCACAGCTTTAGTGGAATGACTGATTGACAGGCACGTGACAAAATGCTTTTTATTGTCATCCTATTGTATATAGAGCTAAATGAAGGTGCTAGAGGTGTTCAAAAATGTCCTGTGCGTCTGCTGACAACAAAATTGTATGACTTTCATACTAGATTCTGTTGATTAAGACTGTGCTGGGAAGTGAGAGGCCCACACCGGTGATACCCGAATTTCAACTATCCAGACACTGTCTAAGTGCGCAAATTCACATGGAACTTGTTATCAAGTCGCCTCGCTATTGTCTGAAGGGAATATACAATGAAATTCCAGCTTGCAGCCCACTTACAACCACAAATTTTCTTTGGAGCACAAAGACACAACCAGACATAACCCTATCTAAGGACGTGTTCTGTGTCGTGGAAGATGAATGGCACCTAACTACTATTCCAGCTCATAAGACATCTGCAAATTGTGATGGTGCCATGGTGACAATTGTGGCAACAACATAAATGTGGCAAATTGCGGTATGGTGACAATTGTGATGCATGATATGCATTTGTTACATATTGCAGGGCAGCGTTCAGATCATTAAGGTGACATGGTCATAATGTGGATCACAGCTCTGCTGGGTGTAATGCTTGCAAAATGTGGACCAGATGGAATCCGACTGGGGTGAAAAATGCTGTGGAAGGTGTATGAGGTGCATTCTGAAGATGCATTTTTTGTTTTTGTTCCAGGTACCCTCATCATGACCTGAAGCTGCTGAGGAAGTGGATCACTGCCACAAGACGTCAGGGAGAGAAGCAAAGGGCATGGAAGCCCTCTCAGAGTGCACTTCTATGCAGTGACCACTTCATGGAGGCTGATTTTGAACCATACCGTGAACGCAGAATGCTGCGTGAGGGAAGCATCCCATCATGGTTCATGTTCCCCGAGCAGACAAAGCCAGTGGCACGCAAAAATCCCAAAAAGCGTGTTGGCCCATGCAATATAATGGTAAAGCAGATCGTGGCCAGGTATCTGCGTGTCCACCTCCATGCCTATGGACAAAATGCTGCAGTGAGTGGAATGCTCTGTACCCAAGTGAGGCACAAGCTGTACAAGCAGGTGCTCTTTGCCCACCAGTAGTTAAATACATCAGTAAATACCTGCGCTGGTGGCCGCAGGTAGATTTGCTAGCTACATGGTTTTGGGGCTGTAAGGCGCGTGGACATGCAAGTCCTGTGCATTAGCATTGTTAGCTGTACGGTGTACATACTCTGAACAACATGATGTACTATGTGTAGTTTTGGGGCTGTAATGTGTGTCGACGTGTAAGTCCTGTGCATTGACGTTGTCAATAGTACGGTGTACATATTCTGAATAACATGATACACTATGCGCATATCTCGGTGCCTACACAGCTTACAGGAGTACCGAGCCGACGGCGCTGGACATAGCTTATATTCTTGTAACGTACCAAATTGAGACATGAGCTCTGGTCTTATCTGAGTGTGGATAGGGACAGACCTGTTCTCTCACGCAAGTGAACAGCATGCATGCAGTGCATACAAAGGGATAGCCAACCGTAGCCTGAACTCCAGCAACCCAACGGGGCAGTTACTTCGCCCATAAACAACGACGTAAGAATGTCCTTCGTCTCCCAACAGGCTGATGCAAATGATGACATTGGCGTCAGTCGAAGTGCCGCCTGCGAAAAGATTCGCGCTTTCCGACGATTTTGGGTCGTCGATCCGACCTGGGAGAACCCAACTGTCGAATACATTTAAAGCTGGATACAGTTGGCTAACATTCATGACAATCATCTTGCTCGGCTTTGCTTCTGACTATCTAAAGCCGAAGCCACAAGCCAGGGGAGGGTGATGCGACTGGCCCGGCCCCTCTGCTCGCTGGAACGTTGCAAAGGACCACATCCGGATGAGGGTTAAGAACAACTGTTTCCTGCGTTATCGTTATGGCATCTTTTCTGTCTTAGAAGGACCATTTGTTTTCTTCTGAGACCAGATATTACCCTGCCTCCCCCCCCCCCACACTTTTGCTACGACGCAAAATTGCAAAATCAGTATGCCTAGATCAGTCTGTCAAGCCGCTACCCATGCCCTTGGAGCAACCTTTGCTATGCCGTATTGCGTAAAATTGATGTCTCAAACGGCCCCAGAATTTTCAAGGCCCTTGCTCCCGTCATTTCCCAATCACACGCCACTGAAGGTTGGCCATCCGCTATAGGATTGTCATTGCGAAGCCAACTCTTGCCCCTCTCCGCGTGGTGGCGCTAGTGTCGCAAGACGGGAACAACCGGCCGGTCGCCGCGCCAATGGGAGTAGGCTGTCTAGACTTGTATAGGTCAATGTTTTTTTTCTCTCTCTCCTGCTGGCGTTTTTTTCTTCTTCCACTAACAGACAACTCGGCTGGCACCTTGTGTACCGGAGCACGTAACCTTGCACGGGCTTATGGGTTAGCAAGGCGTTATGAAATTAGGGAAACATTACAGTAATTTCATATATATATATATATATATATATATATATATATATGCATATACATACATATATATATATATATATATATATATATATATTTATCTATCTAAGTATTTCACACATATGGTACGACAAATGTAAATCTTGAACAAAAAATTGTGTTTCACAAGAAGGACCTCTTGAGCCGCATTACCACGAATCCCCGTTGGGACTTTCGAAGGGAGGTCACGGTGAAGTCCGGTGTTTTGACTGAAGGTCTGTGCGGAAATTGTGAGAAAACCTGCAATTTGATAGTCCTGCGAGCTGCGTAAATGTGAGGTCACACTTTTTTGACAAGGGTGTGAATCGGCGGTTCGAAATGTGTGTGATCACTGGTGGTGTGTGCTAGTGGCTTGTATTGTTTTTGATGTGATTGGGAGAGAGCGTGCTAGGTTTGTTCTTCTGAGAAAGAACATTGTTTTGGAATTCTTCACTCTACCGACTCCCAATAAAATGTGATAAATTGATGCCTATTGATGTTGATGCCTGCCTCTACCTTTATGTTTGTGTTTGAACATGACAAAGGAATGCTGGCAAACTGAGAGAAACACTGACACTTATATGGCAGGGGTGTTCAAGGGCAAGTACTGGTACTGGTACTGGTACTTCATTAGGATCTTGCCAACATTGTGAACCTACTGAGGTATTACGGCTTGCAACTAATCCATTGCATGTCATTATATCAGCAATTCATTTTGGCAGTAGGGGCTGGCGTGTGCAGCTCATTAATGAACATGCTCAGTATAGGCTCATATATGGCTTTGCAAAATTGTCTTTCCCTAAAGAATTCTGAAAATATAGCTTTATTGTTACTGATGCACATTTCACTGTCTTCACAAATTGTGTATACCGACGAGCATTGCTCCTGAGTAATCAATGTAATGGTCACTGCCACTTGCGTGGGATGCTGGGTGTTGAGAAAGGTAGAAAAGTATTGCTGTTGGGGTGCCCTGGACAGCACTTAATAATATGTCTGTCATGGGCATGTTGTGCACTGGCACTGTACATCACTTCCTTACATTTTGCCCATCCAACCGTAATTACATGCACTTGTCATGTCTCCAGCCTTGTGCAAGGTCAGCATGTTTGCAATGTCATTTCACCACAGGTAAAATTTTCCTGTTATTATTTAGTAAAGTAGGCTGATGGCTGCAGCATGTTGCATGACCATGGAAGTGAAGGATGTGTTTGCATCTTTCTCACCTGCGTTTTCTGGATTCCCGAAGCGGACCGATTAAGTGACGCCACTTATTGGTTGTCTGCTTAGCTGAAAGTGGTTTGTATATTGTATCATGTGTTTTTGGCCAGTCATATGTCAGATGGGAAGTCAATACAAGAGCGTGTGCTTGACCCATCTTTTCATGCTGGAATTTATTATGAAAGCGGCATGGGTTGCAGTCGAAAAACGATGTTGTTGTTCATTATGTCATGCCGCAGAGCAGCACCGAGATAGTGCCAAAATGAAGCTAGGGACCAGTGCCATTACACAATGTACCACATTGATGGAGTACTTTTTGTCAAGCCGATGAGATACTAGCTTATAGCTTATGACTGAATAGTACAAATGTATTTGGTAATGCCGAAGGACTGTCTATGGTAAGAATGTCGTTGCACCACAATGGTTATATCATAACTATTAACTGCATGAACGATCCCAAGCAAAAAAAAAACATTCTTGGTAGCCCAACCTTACCGTCTTTACCATAGCAATAGCAATGCTTTGACAATCAATGCATGGCAACGTTACAAATTTATTAATTTTCGCATGATACCACATTTTCGACTACAAACAGTTAAACCAATCATAGGCGTAGGAACGTTTCAAAAAGTGGGGGCCAAGCTCAGGGTGTATTTAAGGAACTTTTTCTGGAAAGCGAGCCCGATGACCGGCCGGAGGGTGGGGGGGTGGGGGGGGCGGGTAGGGATTGAGACTGTCAGTCGCTCTTTATTCAAATGTCATGGCTGCTATGCTAGCTATGCATCTAGGGCTGTTTAGCACTGGTGCACAATCTTGCCTATTCGACTCGTCTGTTATTTGTATTCTTCCCTTTTAACATTGTTTTTTTTCTGGGGAGACGAAATTCCACGAGCGGGTAGGTATTTTGGGTAATTAAAGAAGCATTTACCTCCACAGTGTAGATGTCAAAATACAGCATGGATATAGGCTGGTAAGAATTTTGAAAAAGGATCGATGTCTCACAGCGCGCCAGGTTTATCATGCGCCTTCATCTTGTTGGCTGGCTGGCTGCTTTTCAAGAAATAAGCCTTAGCGCAGCATTTTAGGCGTAAACAAATTCGGGAGCTTGAAACTGCTAGAAACAATGTGACAAAATCCATAAAACTGGAGATTCTCTTTTAAGAATCAAGCCACATAATAAGGCCCATCTGTTATATTTGCCTTATCTCGGCCCTGCTCCTGTCCGCCGTCGGTGGTTACTGCCCTGGCCTGTATGCCTCCCGCGTGACTGACCGCGAGCTGGTCGTGTGGCTACTTTTTTGCATACTTTTGGATCAGCGTTACTTTTACATGGTGTATGAAACATGTGTTGGGCACCTGCGACAGTATTTTCCCGAATTATCTTCCTTTATACCGCACCATCGCAGAAAAATAGCCTCAGGGAAGCTGTCTGCCTCAGGTATGGACTGGCCCGACGGACACTTCATTGCCCATCATGGAACGCACGTGACTGGTTTGTTTTTGTGTGTAGGCAGAGGCGTAGCCAGAGCCTTGCCAAGAGGGAACACAGGGTTGACAAAAGACCATCTTGTGGTGACCCCCCCCCCCCCGAAAAAAGAAATCCCCTGATATGGCTTACTTGTTAACAAGTGACACGGTTTTCTTCGTTTATTGCTATTTTTACCGTGTGACCAGAACAGAAACCGGGAACTACCGTGGGCTCAACTCTGTTTACATTTTGAAGTCAATAAGCTGCAGAAATCAGGCGTTTAACGACTGCATGGAAGAAATCACCGTCGCTCTAAATTTACAATGGTTAGCTGACTCTTTCTAAATCGATAGAATTCAGAAGCTTTGTCAATTTTCTTATCTGGGTTCTACAGACATTGAGGACTTTGCGAAGGTAGATTGTAGATCGACATGTTTGATCCAAATTTGAAGACGAAAATTTGATCGCAAATCGAGTGGTCAACAATGTGTATTAACATGGCCAAGCCACGTTTGCCTGAAAATGTTCACCATTCAGCCAGAATCGATTAGTGGTGCAATTCACGTAACGGGTTTTTTTAACATGCTCACTCGCAAATCTTAGCCACACAAAACCTCGACGCTAGGCGTTGCAGTCTCCATAGTCCACGGAGCGTTAGCCAGCAGCTAATATTTAGCCGTGGCCCACCGGTGGACGAAAATTATGACACTTCTGAAATTATTACCTTTACACACTTAAATCAACTAGTTAAACAAGCTATGTGGCGTAATTTTGAGCATGCGCACTCAAAAATTTTAGAAACGCAAGCCTTGCCTCCAGGCGTTGCAGTCTCCGTAGGCCGCGCAGCGTCGATTTGACAGCTAATATTAAGTGGTAGCCAACGGGTTGACTAAAATGACGACGCTTCTGAGAAAGTATCCTTGCACGCTTCATAACACCAGATCTTGCATTTAGAAGGCAGTCTGAGGGTACATTTCACGCGTGCAATTTTTAGATCGATGAAAAGAGCGGATGGGCGTCTAAAGCACCGCGAAGTGGGACTGGAATCTGATGGTTGAAGTGGAAGAGTGAGGGTAAAATCTGCATTTTTCGTGTTCCCGCAACTATTTATCTGTCCGGAAGACAGATTAACACGGCGCCTGCCGTCTGGTGGCACTTGCAGTGGCATAAACTTATCAGTTTTACGGAAGTTGCAACCCAGACCATCCTTGTCCTTGCTCTCGAGGTTGCGGGCGGGTGTGTTTAAGCCTTTTGATGTCATGTGTCTCAATAATACATTCTGAAAGAAATGAACGTCCTCAGGCAAACATGGCATGACCTTGCTCGTTTTTTAAATTGACTTCGACCCGTGGTTTTTCAACAATAATGAGGGCCCCACTTTACTCAACAATAATGAGACCCCTTGTTCCCTTCCGGCAAGGGGTCTCTTGAGTAGAATACCAGGGGTACATTACCGTTTACGGTTAAGGGTTGAAGGGCCATTCCGTCCCATCGCGAAGTGTCTTCTGGCTATCATTCTGGAGGCACGGTGGCATGATCTCCTGGTCGATTCGGAGGTCATTATATGTATACCATATGTTCCCATCCTTGACACGGGAGGCCTTCTGATCCGCGCAGTTAGCCCCGGATCAGCACAGGGACCCTCATTGACGCAACAACATCCCTGATCACCGCAGGCAGTCCGATGGTTTTCACAAAGACTCCAGTTCCACGTTTTTCTGTGTTCTTCAGAGATTTTGAGTTCTCCCTGACTGTACATTGCGGATGAAATGGGGTTCATAATTTGTATTAACATGGCCAGCCCATGTTCGTCTCATAATGCTCAAGATCCTGTCAGAGCTGATTAGTGATAAGAAAACTACGTAATATGGTGTTGAGCATGTGTGCTTGCCAGTCACAGCAACAACAGCTTCGACGCCCGGCGTTGCAGTCTCTAGGCCGTGTGGCGTGGGCCTTGCGGTTGTAACATTAAGTGATGGCCAATGAGCAAACGAAAAAGATGACGCATCTTAAGGGAGATAGCTGGTGACCTAGGTAAAACGGTATGCATGTTTAATTCAGTGCAAAAGTAAGCCAAATGCAACCTTAATCTGAAAAGTAGGGGGCCAGTTAACATTGCTGCCCCCCCTCTTGAAAAGTGGGGGTGCCATGGCCCCCTGGCCCACCTGTTCCTACGCCCATGAACACAATGTTGCAAATTTATTAATTCTGGCACGACACCCCACTCCCAGTTACAAACAATAAGGGCAGTGACTACCGTGCACATCACATGATATGTCAGGAATACAGCACTGCGCGCAACGACAAAGTATTGACAAAATAATCAACAGCAAAGCAGCAACAGCAGCAGCACAGCATATTGTGTTTTGATATTAATAATCTGCCATAAAAGCTGGCGATCGCTACCTTGCGCATGTCAAATAGTCCACGAAAGCTTTTCTTACGACCAGCACCAATACAAAAACCACCCAGGCCCAAAACCCAGGCGCGCGCACTAGTAACGCAATACACCACAAAAGATTTAATACTTAAACACGGTAGAACGCCTGTGTTCCAGGGGTTCCCCAAGAATCACAAACCTGTAGTACTCCTTAGACCCGTCATATCTGCGTGCGGTGGTCACGCAAAAAAACTTTGTGTCTTTTAGAGAAAGTTCTCAACCAACTCTTCAGGTTTGTTCCCACTCATCTGAGGCATGCCAGATAATTTTTGAAAAGGGGCTTTCAATCACTTACAGGCAGATGGGTTACCCGAGGGCAGTATTTTCTTAAGTGTAGGTGTCAAATTTCAGGCGCTTTGAGTTCGTTGGGGGAAAAAAGACTGAACCAACGTGAAGCATGTTGCATGACGCCAGCACACTTGAGCGAAACATGTGTATTTAAACAAGCAGAGGTCCTTGTTTCATCACCGCACGCATTTTAGTGAGTGACGGTGGGAATGGAGAGGCGGCGCGCGAAGTCGAGGACCTACATTGTGTGTGTGTGTGTGTGTGTGTGTGTGTGTGTGTGTGTGTGTGTGTGTGTGTGTGTGTGTGTGCGTGTGTGTGTATGTGTGTGTGTGTGTGTGTGTGTGTGTGTGTGTGTGTGTGTGTGTGTGTGTGTGCGTGTGTGTGTATGTGTGTGTGTGTGTGTGTGTGTGTGTGTGTGTGTGTGTGTGTGTGTGTGTGTGTGTGTGTGTGTGTGTGTGTGTGTGTGTGTGTGTGCGTGTGTGTGTGTGTGTGTGTGTGTGTGTGTGTGTGTGTGTGTGTGTGTGTGTGTGTGTGTGAAACCGCCATATCTTAAGTTATTCTGTTGTCCTTTTTGTTACGTACAGGTCACCCCTCCCCCACCCCCCTCCACTCGTTTCCTTACAAGAGGTCACAACGGTTTCCCCTCCCTGTAGCGTGTTCGTCATTTCTGTGCGGGTCCTTACCTTCAGCGCGAATTCGTCGCGAACGTGTGCCGCAGGGCACCTTCGTTTCGGAGTCGCGACGAATCTCTGCCTCCCATCGACGCTCCGGGGGTGTTAGCACAGAGCCGTCGCCGGAGCACCCAGCCTCGGAGCAGCTGGGGCGAGCGCGGCCTGGCGTCCGCTACTGCCGACCGCGTACAAGGCGAGCATCCACAACAGGCGTGCGAGCGGCAGCCGGCGGCGGCGCGCGGGCACTCCGAGAGCGGCTTACCCGCGGTGAAACCGTCGCGCTCGACGGAAGCCGGCGGAGGGGAGGGGGTGGACAGACCCGGGGGCGCCGCAGGGTTCGGCAATACCGCGACTGGAAGCCGATGGATATTGTCTCGCCGCGGGGCAGTCGGTGCGGTGTCGGGTGGACAGGTATGCCTGCTATTGACCGGCGCTCCAGCTTCGGCCCTCGCCGCCATAAACCGCTGGGGCGCCGCAACTATGAGCTAGACCGCCGGCCAAGTCGGAGCAATCGTCTACCCAGGACCGGAAATTGAGTAAGTGGACATAGCGTGCCCTCAGTGGCCAGGTCCGGCCAGTCACACCTCTGGCAAGCTGGCATGTCCGCAATCACGGCTTGTAGCATCGTGGACTTGTAGCAGCCAGGGAGTTATTTCAGTTACCGTACAACTATTCCATGCGTTTAAATAGTCTTCTGACCACGCAGCATATTTACGTAACGCTGCAAAAACCACCACTGCTCACCTTCATATTCTATTACAATCAGCAGCGTAAAACTTGCGAAGGACAAGCAGTCTAACGACCACGGATGTAAACCAGGTCCAGATCTTGGCGACAGAATGATGCAGCAGCAGGACACCAACTCACACTGACGGGAGGAAACGGGAGATCAAGCTGCCAAAGCCGTGAGCCGATGGTCGTGAACTGCCACCCACTCTCGCCGGCGAAACACGGTGTCACCCGCTTCAGTTCGTGATTGAGTTTTATGGACGCGGCAACTGCCAGTGTAATTTGTGCTAGGTAACTGGCTTTGATGCGCATTAAGATGATTATACCGGATAACCATGATAATGAGGTAAGACCCCAGCAAGCAGAAAAGTCGGAGGCGTGAGGCCAATAGCACGATGCAGACCAGTGTAACTGTTCGGAGGGCGCAGCCAGGGCTTTTAACGGGGGGTCTCGGAGCTCGGCGAGTCCGCATCATGCCGACTTTCAGCTTTCTGTCGGGAACCCTCAGCTGTGAAAACCGAAAAGTTCGGACGTACCGGGTGGCCTCTCCTTAGTTGCGTCCTAGAATGGCTAGATAAGTCACCAACGGATTTCAAAGCCATTTTCATTTGATGTGGTTTAATATTAGCTTTGTCGTACAGTAATCCAAGAAATCACGTTTAAAACCCGATCAATCACAACAAAAAACACGACCATCTGAAATCTCATTACTTTTGGGCCTATGTCTTCGGCAGGAACACTGCGCGCTAGGAAGGCTCCATAACAAAAGCATTGCTGTATAGTGCCCGGCTGCCATTCATATCACGTAACGCTAAAATTGACAAAGACACTTGCTCCAGTGCAACCACCGACAAAAACATGAACTACAGAATGAAGTGTACCGGCATGACGCAATCTTCTGCATGTCTCAGAGAGCTAGGTGAAGTACCATTGTTGTTGGTTTATACGTAAAGTTGCGACATTGCGACACACGTGATCTTGTAGCATCTCCTATGGATGCCCTCGGTATCTATCCTCCTGTACTTGTATTTCCTAGCCATGCCATGATAATTAGGCGACATGTTCGCCTCGGCGCGGGCCGCATAGTTTGTAGTGAGGGGAGAGGATATAAACAGGTAGCGATACTTTATTATGTCACTGTTTCAATGCATATTGTAACCGCCGAGTACAAGGTAGAAAAGTGGCGGTACCCTCGGGGTTTGTACACTGCTAGAGTTGACAACGGCCTTTTGTGGCTAACGCTGCTCCGACATCCCCCCCCCCAAAAAAAAATATGTTAACTTGTTGGACAGGCCCAATTGGCCTGACGAGAGAGTGCCATCTTTCCCAGCAAGTGCAATCGCTGAGTCCACGCCAGACTGAAAGGTTCAAATCTTCGAACCCTCACATCCATGCTATCCCGCCGGCGGGTATCGGACAAAAAGTCAGAATCTGAGCCAAGGACAAAAAGTCAAATGTGCAAAAGGAAATGGCAAAAAGCCAAATTGGATCAAAGTGAAGTTTATCGAAGTCAAAAATAAGCCGAAAGGACAAAACGTCAAGTAGCAGAAAATGAAAAAGACAATGTCAGTGATACTAAAAGTCAAGTAGACCAAAAGTCAAAAGAGATAGAATCGTGATAACAAGAATACTTTGTTTCATGAGCGAGCAAATGTCAGTGTGTCTCATTTTATGTGAACTTGACCTTCGGCCTCTTTGGACTTTTCATTTTTAGCTTCTATAACTGAAATAGAAGCCAGAAGCTACCACGACATCATTACTGCCTAAAGTTTAGTTAATGGACCGAAAAGCATGCGTGAAACGACTGCATGAGATAGACCGTCGGCGCTCTACGTCTTATAATGGCCAAACGAACTCATTTTGAATCGATAGAACTCAGAAGCTCTGTCAGAGTCTTTACCTCGCATCTACGGAACCAAGGACTTCGCGAATGTAGATTTAAGATCTAAATGGGTAAACAGTTTGTACTGGCATGACAAGCCGTATTTGCCTGTAAATGCTCAACATTCAGTCACAATCGATAAGGGATACAATTTATGTAACGTAGTTTTGAGCATGCGCGCTCGCGTATCTAAGCAACGAGAACTTCGGCACCAGCCGCTACAGTCTCCACCGGCCGCGCAGCATCGGGCCCGCGGCTAATAATAAGCCGTGGCCAGCAGGTGGACAAATCTGACGCGTCCGAAATGAGTACCTTTGAACGCTTTAGGACATAAAATCGTACGTGTAGAAAATATTCCGGGCGTGTATTTTACCTGTGCGATTTTTAGCCTGATGATAATAACAGACTGTATTTAAAGCATCGCGAAGTGGTGCTGGAGTCTGGTGGTGGAACTGGAAGAGTAAACCAGAATGTTTGGCTTTCGTGTTGCTGTTACCGGTGATCTGTCCAGAGTAAAGCCTTAAAGATTTAAAAAGGATTTGCCCAGTCAATGTTTTTGAACTGTATGAATTAGGTTTGAAAGACATTTAGAAACATAATTTTATAATAGCCGTTCTTGCGCGCGCCCTCGCCAACTGGCGTTACTTGCAGTAGCCAATTTCAATAGGTTTTAAGGAAACGACAACCCAGGCCATCGCTGTCCTCAATCCCGAGACTGCGCGCGCGCAGGCTCAGACATGCTGATGTAATTTGCTACTAGTTGATTCTGCAAAAGAATGGATGTTCTCAGCCATGCATAGGATGGCCTTGTGCGTTTTTGAAATCATTTCGGCGCACTGAATTCAAAATTAATGAGACTCCTCATTTCCGGGATAGGGCTCCCTTGAGTAAAGCACTACGGTGCCCATTATTGTTCCCGGTCAAGGGCCTTCGGCCCTTGACCGGGAACAAGGAATTCTGTCTCACCGCGATGTGTCTTCTGGCTGACATTCTGGCGACACGGGGCAGGATCCCCTGGCCGATCCGGAGCTTACCTCGGATCGACGCCGTCTTCTGGCTGACATTCTGGCGACACGGGGCAGGATCCCCTGGCCGATCCGGAGCTTACCCCGGATCGACGCGGGAGCCCTTATTGATGCAACGACATCCCTGATCGCCGCAGGTGGTCAAATAATTGGCACATAGGCTCCCGTTGGTATAATGGCCCTACACTGAAACTGGGATGGAGGGCCCACCGTTCGGTACTGGGACCCTCCCTGCCTAGCACAGGACCCTTCCACTGCCTCAATGTGAGCACTTCTTATAAGTTTTCATGTTTGCTTTCATTGTCAGAGGGCTCCGACCAATGGAGGAGGCTGTCCGTCATTTGGGGGTCCCGTACTTGTCCCTGCTAGGCGAATCCTCTCCTGACCGACTCAAGGCCTCTTTTTGGCACAAAGTACCCTCCTAGGCACTGTGAACCACTGAACGATACAGGAGCCCCGAACATTGTAAATTGCAGGCGCAGTCTTGTCCCTGCTTAGGAAATGGGCCCCCAGACCAGCATGGAGCCGACTGTGCTGCTGGCCTCTGACTGAAACAGAGGAACGCTTCGTCTCAGGGGTCCCCAATCGGTGCAAGAGGTCCTCTAACGGACGTTTGAGATCATGGCTGGGATGATATAGGCCGGGATCCTTAACATGACCTACATGACTTTAACGTGATCCTTAACATGTCTCTGGCCGACTTACACACCCGCATTGTCTCAGGGGTTCCTCAAACGGTGCAAGAGGACCTCTGGCTGAGATTTCAGGTCACGACCCTACGGGCCACGGTTTTGTATGTGACCTACAGCTAGTCCTTCGGGCGCTTATGCCCTCCAACTGTGCTTTTGATCGTCGGTTCCGGTGGGCCGCCCGGGCCCCGCATCGAGTCCCATCGAACACTTCCCCTGGCTCGGGGCCCCTTGCGAAAACAGGGCCCTCTGTTAGGCGCTGTGGGCCCCTGACAGATGCAGGAGCTCCGACCAGTATAAATCACGGGCCCGGCTTTATAGCTAATTGGGAAGTAGGCTCTCGAGTCATACCGACACGGAGCCGACTGTACGGTACTGGTGGTGCCTGACCGACAAATAGGCCCATATCGACTCAGGGGTCCCCGATTGGCGCGAAGGCCTCTCTGACGGTTATTTGAGGGCCCGTTCCGATATGCCGGGGCCCCTGAATAAGACTCGGACTAGTCACTCGTGCCCTTAGAGCCTCCAGTCGGGCCCTTGATCGTCGGATTCGGAGGGCCCTCTAAGCTCTCCGGGTCACCTCGAACACTGCTTCTGGCCGACTCGGCCCCTTGCCAACACAGGGCCCCTGTTAGGCGTTGTCGAGCGCTGACAGACGCTGGGGCCCCGCTGGGATTGGGTCAGGCTAGGTTAGGTTAGACCGACCAATGTAAATCGCCGGCCCCGGCTTTGCTCCTGCCTGGGAAATGGGCCTCACTTTCCATGTCGTCGCGGAGCCGGCTGCGTGTTGCTGGTGGTGTTTACCAATACATAGGCCCTTATCGACTTAAGGGGCCGCTGATCAGTGTGCAGGGCCCTCTGGCTGGCATTGGAGTGCCCGGCTCTGCAGGCTGGGGCCCTTAATGCGACCTCCAGCCGGCCTTTCGGGCCCTTAATAGTAGGCTTTGAGGGCCCTCCGGGCCTCCCGGAACCTAAGAGGGGCACGCGCTTCCTTTGCCCTCCTCCCCCCCCCCCCTGCCTGCGTTTCTGCCTATACCTCGATCACTACCTCTCGGTACCCATCTTGAGCAGTATGGGAACGCAGTCGAATTGAAAGCCCTCGTCTGCACCAAATGCGTGAAAAACTCATTGGCCGTGGTGCCAGCGCCAGCTGGCAAAAGAAAGCTTCTCACCAGTCATGCGAGCATTATTAGAGACAGAATTTGGTGACATATTTCAAATGCTCGAAAAATTGGATAAGCAGAAGCGTGACCATGGCCTGTGATGATCGCGACCATGACCACGTTTTTTTCCCATAAATTTATTTCGAATGGTTTGCGTGGGTGACTTCGGATTCAGAGTACCTGCTAAGCATAGCTTGTTGCGTGTACCCCGAACCCACCACCCAAGCGTGCCGTCCAGTTCAACAGCTAATTTTGCCTCCGCCCTTTCGCCGGACAGGAATGCGGAGGGTTTTACGTGCCGCACAATGCTGCGACACGGCCGCCTCGGGCCTGGGTTGACCCTCGTTGGCCAGTTGCCAGCTGGCCTTTCCATTTCAGTCGGGTCAAACAATGCGCCCACTCTGGGACTCGTACCCAGTGCCGCTGGATTACGAGTCCAGCATCTTTCCCCTAGACCACGGAGGCGGCTGTTTTTTTTTTAAAACATCTGAAACTTCACAGTCCGCAGGCGGTCTGGGCACATCACGATTTGGTACCATGGGACCTGTTATGGGACGGCGAGCAAACGGGCCGTCGCTGGCGGCGCGGCGGCGGCGTCTCCGTGATGGTGTGAGCGGCCCCTCTGCCGATTGGTCCCCACCATCTGGAGCCCATATGTGGGCCACGTGGGTTTATGGGGACACGCGGGCGGGAACGCACGGTCCCTGCCGAGCATTCCACGTTCAGGCTCCGACGGCGCGGCTCGACGCGAGCCGCGTTCGTGTTTACGACGACGACGACGACGACTTCGGAGTGTGCGACGCCGCCCTTCCAACCCCTCTCTCACCTTTGCCTCGCAACTCTTTGGCTGATAGGCTCTTCCTTTTCAACGTCTGTTTTCGAATCAAGTCGATGGTCCTCCGGAAAACTAACGAACTCTGTCGTACGAACAGGACCAAATACACAAACCCAAAATAGTGCATTGGCACGTGGTGACGAAGCAACGACACCTCCATGATGAATATTTTTCAACAGACCAGACGAAACGAAAAGAGTCCTCCTGCCTTCTGTGTGCGCCGTTTCGTTCCGGTTGCCAAGCGCCGTCAGCATTTAACAACCGGAACGCAATAGCTGTGGAGTGCAGTAGCGTCGAGTTAAGTAGGTACCAGTGGAACAAACGCCAGCGTAAGAATGGCTGCCAAGTGCCATAGGCCCTGTGTCGTGCTCCATGCAGGACTCTGCACCGGACGATAAGGTTGGTGATGGAGTGGATGTTGATGTTGCAGGCTGCTGAGGGAGCTGACCGTTTCTACGCGATCTCATGATCATTCTCAAGGTGACGTTAGTCTCAACGTGAGGACGGTAAGCGCCTTGCCTCCACGGCGTCACTCTGGAGAACGTCTTTGCCGGATCTGCTCGTGACCCAGCATACTCAGTCCTCGCGGTCATCACTGTGACTGGATCTGTAGACCATCGTCCTGAGCTGCACCCGCTATGGCGTGTTCGGGTGTGCGCTCCGTGGTGGCCACTGCTGATGTCCTCCCACGTCTGGCTACTGACCAAAGCTACCAACGAGAAACCCAGACTCAACTGGAGGACGGACATCGCGGCACCGACCCAATCACGCGTCGAGCGCGGCGGACCGTCTCCTGGCCCGGCATTGCAAAGAGCCTCGCGACCGTCGTCTTGGCATACGTCAGCTGCCGTCAACGAGTACCCAGTCACCTCAGAGCCTTCGTCGCTGAGGCGGCGCAGCAGCGTGACCCGAGGAGGCAGTGATCCCACCCCTCCGCCTCCTGCTGACAGGGCGAGAAAAGCACGCTTATGTCCTCCCATAATTTGGGAGACCCTTTTGCCCTAACTGAAAGTTATGTGGGTGCTCACTGATCTTTGCGGAGAAACTTTTCCCAAAACGCGGTGGACACTATCCCAATATTTCCTTCGCTATGGAGAAGGGTGAAAATCGTTCTTGGAAGGTGAGGGACTAGGATCCAGGGGCTCGGGCCATTAGATCCAGCTAACCAGCAAAAACACCCGCGCTCCTCTCGACTTCAGGGCACTTCGGTTTAAGGCCACCTTTTTGGGGAATGGTCCGCTTGTCTCGATTTTTGTCGAAGACCTGGAGCTTTTTTGTGAAAAACGAGCATGCAGACCCAGTGGCATCTAGGAAGCATATACACCCTTGACTCGCCGAAGGTGCACATTTTGGCTTCATCTGAAGCATTTGTCACCGTTAGAACGATTACCTATTCTTCAACCAATTTGTTACGACCGAATAAACGCAGGTCCCATTCCACTATATCATATTTTTTCTTACAAAGCTTAACTAGCCTTTTGTGGGACATTTTGACGCACCGAGCGCGCGTTTCTTTTACTCCAGCGTCTGTCGCATGAAGCACGCTTCCAAATGCTTTACATTTTTGGCGTAATCGTGCTTAAATGCTACTGGGCATCCATGTATGCTGGGACCACTTCATACAGCCAAGGTAAGTTGAGTACCTGCTGCGCCTCCGTGAGCCCTCAAACTATTGAGACTGGAACTAGGTCGTCTACGGGTATCATTTACCTTCTCAACAGGGCCCAAAGCAGCTCACCAGTATTTGTCCGCGCTTACGGTGCGCGTTAATTTGCGTAAAACGCGCTATCGAAAAATGCAATTCCGTTTTAAGTGTTCAGGCTAGGGTTGAACGACCGACAGGAGTCGTCAGCACTTGCAAGGGGATCGAAAGGTGTCGGAAGCTCCGCATGACAGCGGCCGGATTCTCTGGACCAATCCAGGGTTGAAGTAGCTGCATACAACCTTCGGCTTCTTTCCCTAAGGCTATTTTCCGATTGTATCACCATCACCTGACCCATGGCCTTACAAAATAGCTATCTGCACGCATACGTATGGTGATTTGACCTGGTTATTTTCTCGGCCTAGCATTGCGAAGCAAGTCGCCACATGATCCCTTTTTGTGGCGGCCTGGCTTTCCAATACGGTCGTTTTTGACGACGGCGGTCCAAACTCGGCACATCCTCGATCTCTTTATTACCACATCTAACATTACTCAAAGACACGGAGCGGAGTCACAATGTACACTAGCGGCGGCGGCGGCGACGTCGGGACGCGCGCCGCCGCCGGTAAAACGGGCTCGCCGCCGTCGCCGCCGCCGCTGCGCTGCTGGCAGTGGGACGCGGCCGGCGGCCGAGGGCGCCCCGCCGGCCGGAAGCTAGGAGGGGCCCAGCAGCTCGATCGAGCTCGGGTTCGAGAACGGGCCGCGCCGACGGAAGCTGTCCTCGGCGCGTACGGCGAAGTGGTACTTGTGCCCCTCCTGGAACTGCGGCAGGAGGCGGCGGGTGAGCGGGCGAGGCGCAGTGCGGGCCCAGCGACACACCAGCCGCGAGCGTGTGACATGGAGAGTACAGCATCGCAGACCATGGCGTCACGTATGACATGGAGAGTACAACATCGCACACCAAAGTGCCACGCTGCCCACCCCAGATAGGTGCGTGGCATCCTGACTGAATCCAACCGAAAGGGCATTTGATAACGCGGACTTTGCTCCAGAGCTTCAAAGCCTGTGAGATAAACATTCAGTTAATGCGCTATAACTACTCCCAAGACGAAAATGAACGCCGTCCACGCCCCGCCGACCAGCGCATGGGAGCAGTCTCATAACGGCCCACGCGACACATGACCTCCTTTGAAGCGACAGCGCGCACCGAGATACGGCGAGACACTCAGAAACAAGCCAGCTGAACCGAACCGACTAAACTGCCACCTGATCGCCACATTCCTGACTAGATACTGCCCCGCACAAACAAACCGGACAGACCGCTGGACGCCAGCTGGCCGGCCGCCACCCCCAGCCGGCCGCGCGCCGCCGCTACCTGTGTGAGTGTGCAGGCCATGGGCAGCGGCAGCGCCTTGACGTCGCCGACCTTCTTCCAGGGGTTCGCGCGCGGGTTGACGGGCCCCGCCTGCTGGTACGCGAACAGGTGGTAGCTGACCACCCCGGCGTGCCGCGGCGTCAGGTCCATCGTCCAGGACAGCACGATGCCTACGGAGCCGGCCGAACCGACGTCACCGGCGGAACACAGGACGACGGCTGGCTGAGCGACCAAACCAGCCACGCAGCGCCCGAAACTACCTAGCGTTGCACACCCGTCTACCACCCGACGGACGCTCGCGAACCGTCGCCTTTTACTGCCTGGCCACGGACTGCACGCGATCGTTGACCCTCGACGCGCGTCACCGCATAGCAGGGGTACGACACTTCGGGGACTCACCCCGCAAGTCATGTGCTGCCCAGACTGATCACACAATCCAATGGACCGCCCTCTCGGTCTCGTCCAATGACTTCATCATCCGCCCCACCGATCCCATGAGACGTGCGGCGCCGCCATCCTATCCACAGCTATCTCCAACAGCCCGGCGCCATCGGTACGGGCCCTGTCGAGCTTGACCATGCCGGCCACGCCGACCAGCGCGGTCAGCGCCTGCCCGACGGTCGGCTGGCTGGCTGGCTGGCTGGCTGGCCGGCTGGCTGGCTGGCCGGCCGGCTGGCTGGCGACGCGGCGCGTCACTGACCGTTAGCGCGCCTGGTGACCTTGAGCCGGGGCGGCGGCGGCAGCAGCTGACCCGTGTGCACAGCCGGGTTGGGCGGCGTGACCGGGAACGGCGCCGGGTGGCCAACACCGCGGCCTCGACCCGGGCTGACGGCTCCCACCACGCGCGAAACCGTCTGACGGGGGGGGGGGGGGGGCGGTGAGAGCGGGCGGGGCCGGTGAGAGCCCGCAGCGGACACAACGAAGCTGGTGAAGATTGGGCCCACTTGGGGGCGCGAAGACTGGACCTAGCCAGAAACCGGTCACCATACTTATATAATTGGCATGAAGACAAAAAAAAAAAACAGCAGGCAGCACGGTGGCAAACATCAAAGCCATGAAACATTGCACCTATAGTGTGCCAGGAGTGTGCAGCCTGATCCGGCTTAACCAACAGGGGAGTCTGTCCAACGCAACACTTAAAAAGCCAATGTAGTTGTTGCAGACACCGGTTAACAAACACTGTCCCAGCAGAAGACCAAAGCCCCAGCATAAAGAAGGTCGGGAGCTGTCTCAAACCCAACGACCCCCGGAGACGACACATCCCGGCACGGCCGACACTTCGCGCAATACGTGCGGTGTCCCAACAGGAGCCCGCACGTCCCCTGATGTGTTTAAGGCCAGATGGCTCTGCTCGGGCTCCAAACTGACAAGCGTATACTTAAAATATTGCACGAAAGAACGTAAGGACAGCACTGCGTACGAAAACATCGAATACGCAGGTGCACACAACGAAACAAGGCACGACAAAAGCCTTGATCAGCAGCGCGCAGGCGCGCAGGCAGCACAGCGGCCCCGGCCCAGCGCCGCGCCGGACGCCGCAGCGAGGAGCGACTAGGGAGGGAGGCAGGTACGGACGCCGCAGGAGGCCGCGCCGCCGCTTCGTACCGTCGTCGCTCCGGCCGGCCGGCGGGGCGAGCCCTGCACGCCGCCGCCGCCGGACGCCGCAGTGAGGAGCGACCAGGGAGGCAGGCAGACAGGGAGGCAGGCAGGCAAGGAGGCCGCGCCGCCGCTCCGTACCGTCGTCGCTCCGGCCGGCCGGCGGGGCGAGCCCTGCACGCCGCCGCCGCCGGACGCCGCAGCAAGGAGCGGCCAGGGAGGCAGGCAGGCAGGGAAGCAGGCAGGCAAGGAGGCCGCGCCGCCGCTCCGTACCGTCGTCGCTCCGGCCGGCCGGCGGGGCGAGCCCTGCACGCCGCCGCCGCCGCCGCGGCCGGCCGGCCGGCGCGTGTCGTCGTCGTCGGTGAGATCCACCACGTCGGCGGAGCCCGCCGCCGCCGCCGCCGCTGCCGGCGGCTGCTGTTGCGGCTGCTTAGGTGGCCGGCCACGGGGCCGCGGCGTCGGCGCCGGCATCGAGAGCTGCCGCGCCTGCGGACGGCGGCGACGGCAGACCGGTCACCAATGGGGAGAGGTCGTCAACGGGGAGACGCCTGGCTGGCCACCCGGGGAAGCGGCAACTGGGCACATTGACCACAACGAACTCAAATCGCCGACACAGTGCACGCGCCCAGTTCTGTTCACAAACGTCGTGAGTGGAAGACGTCGCCTCACCCTCACCAAATCCAGCAAGGAATTGATTGACACTGAGCGGTAGGGTGCGAACACTGAGTACGCACGGGTCTGCTCAACGGCGGTGCGCCCACTACTCGTTGTCAGCGCACGCCATGTCCCCTGGGCCCAACCTCCTGCGGAGCCTCCAGAGCGGGTCCTCGGCACGCCTCCCCCCCCCCCCCCCCGCACAGCGCCCGTCTGGCGGCCACTCACCGCGGCCGGCTTCTGCGCCGCGGCGGCTGGGCCCAGCGCCGGGGCCATCTGCCGATGCGGCGAGCTGGACGGCGCCGGCGAGCGCACCACCGGCAGCAGCGCCACCGCACCGCCGCGGGACTGCACCACCTGGCGGTCAGGAGTCCGCTCACGTCCGGCAGGAGGCCGCACAGCCGCCGCCATCCGCACTGCTCGGCCGCCGAACCGGCCAGAAACCGCCAGGCAACTCCCCAGTCACATCCGAAACACCGCGAGTCCATCGTTCCCCAATCCCCGGCATTTGTGGCAGCATCAACAAAACCCCTCCCAGAGGCGTCACCAAGCCAAAGACCCAATCACCAAACGATTACTGGGGCATCCGCAATCCGGACCGGGCAAGTGTCCGGGCAATGGTATTTACCACTGAGCACGCGCTAATAACATCTCACTCTTTACAGAAGCGTCACCAACCCCCGTCAGGTCAACAATCAGCCCACAGAAGCACCCCCACGCCCCGTCCGAGACGTGCCCGGCCCATAACCGGAGGTTTCCCGCAGCCCGGCCGGAGGCAGGCCCAGGCCCTGACCAGAGCCGAGGCCAGGCCCTGACCAGAGTCGTGTCCAGGTCCTGACCAGAGTCGGGTCCAGGCCCTGACCACAGCCGGGTCCAGGCCCTGACCAGAGCCGGGCCCAGGCCCTGACCAGAGTCGGGTCCAGGCCCTGACCACAGCCGGGTCCAGGCCCTGACCAGAGCCGAGCCCAGGCCCTGACCAGAGTCGGGCCCAGGCCCTGACCACAGCCGGGCCCAGGCCCTGACCAGAGTCGGGCCCAGGCCCTGACCAGAGTCGGGTCCAGGCCCTGACCAGAGTCGGGCCCAGGCCCTGACCAGAGCCGGGTCCAGGCCCTGACCAGAGCTGCGCCTCCGCGGCGTTCGCCGCCCCGTCTCACCGGCGCCGGCGGTCGGCCCGCTCGTCTGGCCGGCCCGGGGCTGGAGCCGGGGCTGGAGCCGGCTCCGGACCCGGGCAGCGCGCCCAGCCCGGTGCGCTGTAGTGGCACCGGCGCCGGACTCAGCGGCGGCTGCGAACACACACACACACACCGGCCGGCCCGGTCACCGCGCCGCCGCACAGCAGCGGGCCCACACACGCGCCAGCCGTAGGGCGCCACGCCAGTAGCGGACGCCTGTGAAGGCGACGCTGAGAACTAACACAACCCGCGCGAGCAGCCTGCACCTGCTGCGTCGGCGCGCTTAGACCCAGTAACTACAGCAGGCACTGGTTTACACTCGAACCAAGGACTTCCCGGAGGCAACCCGACCACAGGGCACGCACAGCGCACACCACGCCCGTCCACGGGGCCTGTCCGGACGCGAAGCCCAGCACGCCATGCGCGCGCGGGGCGGCGCGCGCCAGACCAGCGTCGCCACGCCGCGCGTACTCACCCTGCCCGGCATCCGAGGCCGCATGGGCGAGCTGAGCTGGGCGCGCAGCACGCCGTTGGCTGCCGGGGTGGCGGCGGCGGCGCCGGGGGCGGGACGCGGCCGGCTCGTCAGCGGTGGCACGCTCTTCTGTGGGGCGGCGCGGCGGGGCCGTCACAGGAGCGTCGGGGCGCGGCGGCCGTCAGAGGGGGAGCCGGCTGACACCAAGTGGCGAGAGTCGCACCGGGCGATCGTACAGCACGACACAGCGCTGCTAGGGTCATCGTGGGTCTAGCACAGGTAGCCGCCGTTCATCTCGACAAGTGACTCGGCCAGAGTCTGTCCGCGGCTTCAAGCGGCGGCGGGCAACCCACCTGGAACAGCTTGAGCGGGGGGGGCCTCCACACGGCCACAACCCACCGATGCCCACCGAAGAGCGCTTCTAACCACCACAGCACCTTTGCATGGAAGCACGTGCTAAAGCACAACGGAGTGGGCCGGGCTAGGTACCCACTCATTCAATAGCAACGCACGGGGGATCTCCTGGCATGCGCACTGTTGAAC
>NW_023596251.1:1436748-1439248 GCF_011947565.3 Pollicipes pollicipes | reverse complement strand
TTAACATGACACGACAACCTGGTCTGGGTCAAATATACACAACGTCTCCTATTTCAGCCATTCAGGCTCTAACTTCGAGATTCCAGATGCGTCTCACAATCACCCATCTCCGACCCATCGGCACCAGCAGGGACCGGTGGGCACAGACCTCCCCTCCCCAGCCTGCGACTGCCTCAGAGTGTGGCTGCCGTCCGCCTACAGCAGCCCTCCCCCGGGGCACCCGTCGGCCGGCCGCACGGGCCGCCAGCGTCGCCAGTGCGCCGGCGCGCCACTCACGTCTCCAGGTCGGGCCGTGTCAGCTGGCGCACGCGCTGCAGCAGCGCCGTCTTGACGCCGTTGACGGCTGGCGGCTGCGGCTGCGGCTGCGGCTCGCCCAGCCGACGCCGCTCGCGCTCGTTCGACTCCTGCCGGGACCGCCGGCGGGCGGGGGCGCTGTCAGCCAGCGGCGCCGCGCGCGGAGCCGGGCCAGCGCCGGTGTACCGGTGGTGGACGGCCCACGGACAACAGCCGCGCATTGTTGCAGTGTGGTGTCACACCGATGAGCCCGGGCAAACATTGCTCGTCGGCACGTGCAATTAATAGATTCTATGTGGCGGTCACATCATTGCTAACAAATATAATTTACACGGCCCTGAAATATGCCAAATAGCCCGGCACAGTGACAGCTCAGGAGGAAAACGAAAGTGAACCAAAGCAGCGTTGGCAAAGCCCACTGGAAACAGTCGGTAGCTAGCGGCATGACGCCCGGCAACTAGCAAACTTCCGCCCATCCTTGCCAGATGCTATGCTCTTGCGTGCCCCACCACTCCTGTGCGGCATGCCCAGCCATCCCAGCTTTCTTCCGATCACACACCCACCACCAGCCAGCCAGCCAGCCAGCCAACCAACCTGCAGTAGGCGCATGTTGTCCTCGCTCAGTTTGACCTTCTTGACCTCGATGAAGTTCTTGGTGCGGGTCGCAGCGGCCGTAGACGGCTCCACCCGGCGCACCTTGCTGGCGTCGGGCGCCGCGTCCGATGGCGAGCAAGGCCGCTTACGACCGCCGCGGCGGGCGGGTCGTCCGTATCGTCCGCCGCCGGGTCCGGACCGTCGGCATCGCCCGGATCGTCGGGGTCCGGCCCGGCCGAGTCGTCGGGCTCGGCCGGCTCGCCGGAGAGCGCTTCGCTGGGCTCCTCCTCAGGGTCCGTCTGAACGGCTACTTCACCGGAGGCTGGGCTCGGCTCGCCCGCCTCGTCTGCCTCGCAGCCGGCGTCCAGCGAGTCGGCCGCCACCTGCAGGTATGACGCGTCCATCGAGTCGGACGCCTCGCCGGCGTCGCAAGCGTCCATGGAATCCGTCGCCTCGCCGGCGTCGCACGCGTCCATGGAATCCGCCGCCTCGCCCATCTCGCTGGCGTCCAGCGAGTCGGCCGCCTCGAGGCAGGCGAGCGCACGCTGCTTGGACTCGCGCCTCTCGCGTTCCTCCTCCTCCTCGGCCGCGTTGAGGGCGGCAGCACTCTCAAACATGTCGTCGGGCAAGTCCACCGGGTCGGCGGCGCCCGCCGCATCGTCGGCAGAGGCGGGCGAGGCTGGCTCGGACGCGGCCGACACCGGCGCCGGAGGCGAGGACCGCTTGGCGGCTGTAGACAGAGCTCCTCAACGTCAGGATGGAGTCGCGGCGCAGGCGTATCAGCGCATGGCAACCAGCTACATCATGTTATTCATCGGATCTGGTATCAGATGGTTAAGTTTTACACTAGAAAAAACACGAAATTTACGAATAAAACCTTCATGCCACCCATTCAAACAGCAGAAAACAAAGTGCTCGAAAGCACTCAGACCCCTGAAATACCCGCCTCTACATTGGTTTGACCACACAGCATTGTAATGAGTAATACGTATTGTCATAAGTTATAGTAATAAGAAAAGAAAGACCATCAAAATCAGTGCACACAAAACAAACACAAAGTAAACAAGTTGGTACAAAGTCACTAGCCTGACACGGGAGAACTCACCAGCGCACGAGAACCGGTCACTAGCCTGACACAGGAGAACCCACTAGCGCACGAGAACCGGTCACTAGCCTGACACAGGAGGACTCACTAGCGCACGGGAACCGTATCATCATGCCATCGCCAACTCCAACACAGCGACTGAAGGTGGGCTGGCGGGGGTGGGTGCCGCCTCCGCCGCGGCCGGTGCCACCTACCGGGCTCGTCGCGCAGCAGGCGATCCTCGTCCTCGGACAGTCCGCCATCCGGTTCAGCGCCGTCCGACTCGGACAGCCGCAGCACCACGTCCTCCTCCGAGCTGGCGGGCGCTGCCGTCGTCGCCGCCTCGAGCTGGCTCTCGGCGCCGCCCGACGATGGCGACGGCGCCGCGCGCTCGCCGCCGTCGCCGTTCGCCGTCATCGGCGACGGCGGCGCACCCGCGCCTATCTCGGCGCTTCCGCACGGCGGCGGCTTGGCGACGTCGCGCGCGCCGCTGGCGCCATCCTTGATCGCCGGCGGCAGTGCGTCGGC
>NW_023596251.1:1306268-1435748 GCF_011947565.3 Pollicipes pollicipes | reverse complement strand
CTCATCGGAAAATGACGACGACAGCAGGCCCCTGTTACAGTCGAGAGGGGGGGGGGGGGGGGGAGAGCACTCCCGACCCACAGAGGCCTCAGCTGCCATGTGACCAGCGTCGCAGCTGTGTTCGACAGCCTTTATTTAACCGCTGGTATTGGTCTGGTTTGCGCGCACTGAAATGTGCTTGATTTTGTTTCCACATGCATCTATCAAAGGCCGGTTTACCCGTGCTTTAGAGGAGTGACGGATGATTTTGCAAATGTGTAAGACGCATAACTAGCTTGCCAATGTCGATGTCCCTACGACGCATACATGCGCCATCAAGCACATACATTAAGCGCATTGTCCGTCACGGTATCTCAGTTGGTTGAAAGTGCCTGTCTTTCCTTTCACCACCAGCATCGGGCTGGTTCGAGTCGCTTCAGGCGCTCCCTCTGGGATCCGTCTGGACTCCTTCGGGATCCCGCCGGCTATTTGCTCTGGACTGGGATGACCTGCGGCCGGTGACAGTGGTCGTGACAAATGTCAGGTGACGTCAGGGGAAAAGACAGAGTGCGCCGAGCAGGACACCGCGTTAAACCTCGGCCGCCAAATACTGCCGTTGCCCTGGATGAGGGCATCACGACTCGGTGATATCAAGGCTTGGTGGTATCAAGGCTCGATAGTATCAAGGCTCGGTGGTATCAAGGCTCGATAGTATCAAGGCTCGGTGGTATCAAGACTAGATAGTATCAGGACTCGGTGATATCAAGACTCGGTGGTGTTTAAGACTTGATGGTATCAAAACCAGGTGGCATCAAGACTCGGTGGTATCAGACTCGGTGGTGTCAAGGCTCGGTGGTATCAAGACTTGGTGGTATCAAGACTTGGTGGCATCGAGACTAGATGGTGTCAAGACTCGGTGGTATCAAGACTTGATGGTATCAATATCCGGTGGTATCAAGACTGGGTGGTATCAAGACTGGGTGGTATCAAGACTTGGTGGTATCAATACTCCGTAATATCACGACTTAGCTGGGGCGTTGATTCCAGCAACCCACCAATGAAAAGCTTCGTGCCTAACTACTACGAAGTATTGCATAACACATCAGCTAAAGGCATAATCAGGACGGGGATGCAGTTATGCCGAAGAAACACTCCTCGTGGCGGAGGCTCATCAGACGCCATCTATTAGTTATCTTACGCATTTTGGGCCATTTTTCAACCCCCTCCTCCTGGTCACGCGCTGTTCATGCGGGACGAAACTCTCTCCCTCTGATTACACTGCGTTAAGAGCAATGTCCCAAAAGGTTAACGTCCGTTTGGCCCCTAAACGAGCTGGTGGTGCGAGAGAAGCACGCATGTTTGTTGTGAGAAGAAGCAAATGGTATCCGGCTGAAGGGCTTCGAAACATTTTTTTAAGGCTTAAATGAGTTTCAACCACACCTGCGCGTAATGGTACGCTGTCCATCAGCCCCATCCCCCTTGTTACCCTTCGGTTGCGTCCCATCGAAGCTTCGCATAATTAGAATACTCACAAGGTTGCATCGCAAGACCGGTTGTTATGCATAAGGGGCCCCCGTTGACCTGCGGGGGCCCGTCATCCGGCAGAAGCGCCATGAAAAACATCTGCTCGCCCTTCACTGAGCTCATGGCGTTACCCCTGAGCCTGATCTGAAGGGTGAGCAGAGCAAGAACAGGAGCGTGGGCGAGGGCTCAAATATAGGAGAGCCCCCCTCTAAAATAACTCTTCCCATGCTACGCCGAGAGCTGTGACAAGTGTATCCTTCTCTGATATGACTGATTGCCCTCCGTGCTCCTACAGCCCACGGAGCATGCGGCATTTCTGACGTCTGCGCGACAACCGGCGCACGTGATGCTCACAGAGGAAATATATAAATGTTGCGTTATTTTCGTAGCGAGTGGATCGAATCCCCTGTACTCACGCTGAGGGCGTACGTTTCACCTTTCATGCGTCTATGTGATCTCGAACTAGAATATGCTGATTGGGATCAAGTTATCACCCAATATATTTGTATCGGGTCCCAAAGGATCCCTTCGTCTTGAACCTGAAGGCGATTTAGGCCGGGGTATATTTCTTCCGGTAACGTGAGATTCACCGTGAGCAGTCCTACGAAACAATGGCAAAGTTACGCCATTAAAAGCGAGGGAATACCGGAGTGGGTTATAAGAATAATTGGAAAACGATTGCGCAAATGCTTTGCCTTGTTCACAAACATGTATGTGAAACGCAACACCCACATCCTTAAAACAAATTCATGGCTGTGTATGATGAACTTTAATCGGTTAAAGTGTGACGTCCCTTGAATGGATCGACGTCGCGCGGAATAGGCTGTAAGCTACATAGGGTGTATTTCTTACCCAAATTTAGCTAACCCCTCGTACTTTGGATGTTTACGCCACAGTTCCGCCAGATTTGCTCCCAGCTCCAACAGCGCCAGCCGTAGTCCATTCGCGCGATCCCCATCTGGACGACTACGCGTAACAACCGCCCTGTCTACATCCCCCCCCCCCCCGCCCCGCCCCGTTCAGAGTACTGACGGGCGCGGGGGCCGGCGCACGGGCTGGACGACGTCTGACCTGTGCCCCCGGGCAGGCCGCGAGACGACCATCGAATATCGCTCGCGCGGCCGGCCGGAAAATGAAAAGCGCGACCAGCCACATCGATTTCCGCAGCGCCCGGCTCTCGGCCGCCGCCGGCTGACTTCATGCTGGACAGCGTGTGCAGGCTGAAGGCAGGCGGAACGCTTGCTGGGGCATTATAATGTAATTCCGACAAAGCCGTTGCAAACTGGTTTCCATTAACTGCCTGGCTACCCGAGTTCAGACCCGCGATGCATTTGTCATGGCTTGAAAGCCTTCCGGTCCCAGTGAAGCGCACCGACGCTGATCTAGCCACGCTCTTAGCTCCAGGGCATGGCTGCGCCGTTTGATCACTTTCTGTGACCCAGACGCTCGGCGACCGCCATTCGTTACTTGCGAACCCGGAACAGCTCGCAAATAGCTCGCTCATTATGTGTAAAACTATCTTTATTGGACGACACTCCGCATCATATTCACGGCACGCTTGCAGCAGCGTAATAAAAACATTCACTCCCCGACGTAAAAGTAACGAAATCATCAGCAAGCTGTGCAGTTATGTTTACCAAGTCGCGTAAGGCTTCGCCCGCCAACAAACACTTCTCAAATACGTGCTTAGTACAGACACCATCCTGGAATCGGCCATGACTCCACTCTGCCTCGTACAGCTGGTGCCCACATGTACCCGCCCCATGGGTACCATGCCGGCCTTGCTCACCCCTTACACCAAAGAACGGGGCGCACGTGATGGTGCACACTCATAACACGATTTCGCACTCCCAATTGCGTAAAATAACCATATACGACAACCGGGGCCTGTTCGCGATTCAAGTCGCTGCACTCCCATCCCATTCGTGCCACACATCTCAACGCACCCGTAGCACCTCATTGAGCACCGCACTTGAGAACCGTCCAGGCCCACGCCACGCGGTTGTTCGTCGGCACGCACCTGACCACACCGGTCGGAAGCCCAACACGCGCAGCTGAAAACCCGCCCAGCAGCCGCATCACACCAACACAACGCACGAGACGCTGCAGCTAAATTCGCGGCACGTCGTGCTCCAGATCGGGAGGGAGCGGGATGTTCTTCTCCTGGGCAAACTTGCGGATGGCCTCGTACTTCTGGTAGTAGGCTTCGATCTCCTCGCGCATACGCCGGTTGTCGTCGATGGTGCGCAGCCGCTCGTGCTCTTCGGTCGACTTCTCCGTCTCCAGCTCGTCCTTCTGCTCCAGCCGCTTGACGCGGCAGCTGGCGAACATAATACGAAATGGAGTTGAGCAGGGCTGCTGAACGCTCCACGGGCACCACGCTTTGGGCGAAGACATGTGCAATAGTTAACTATTGATAATCTATTGGCATTGGAGGTTTCTTGCGCACAAACGCCGGACCTTAACGCACAACATGAAACCTGGAACAGCACGCCGCGAACAAACGCTATACACAGGACAGTGTAAAGCATAGCGTACGGCCACAGACAAAGCGCTAGGAAACCTGGCCTGAAACCTGGTCGGGTCGCCGTCCGGCATCGCGCCTGGCTGCGTGGCTTCAACCTCCACTCGCACCCCTCCTCCCCCACCGCCACCCCGCCCTCCCGTCGGCGCGCTCACCTGGCGGCGTAGCCTCTGTTCTTGAGCGTGCGGCGGCGCTGCTTCATCTTGACCATCTCCTCGCGACTAAGGCCGCGCATCTTGAGCTGGCGGTTCAGGTCCCGCACGCTGATGGTCACCAGCTCGTCGTCGCTGATGAGCGCCGACGGAGGGCTGAGCGGCGCCTGCCGACGGCGGGACGGTGACACGGGCGGAGACGGAGACCGAGGGGCGCGACGGTGACACGGGTAGAGACGGAGACCGAGGGGCGCGAGGTGACACGGGCAGAGACAGAGACCGAGGGGCGCGACGGTGACACGGGCAGAGACGGAGACCGAGGGGCGCGAGGTGACACGGGAGGAGACGGAGACTGAGGGACGCGAGGTGACACGGGTAGAGACGGAGACCGAGGGGCGCGAGGTGACACGTGTAGAGACGGAGACCGAGGGGCGCGAGGTGACACGGGAGGAGACGGAGACTGAGGGACGCGAGGTGACACGAGCAGAGACAGAGACCGAGGGGCGCGAGGTGACACGGGTAGAGACGGAGACCGAGAGGCGCGAGGTGACACGGGCGGAGACGGAGACCGAGGGGCGCGAGGTGACACGGGCGGAGACGGAGACCGAGGGGCGCGACGGTGACACGGGCAGAGACGGAGACCAAGGGGCCGCGAGGTGACACGGGCGGAGACGGAGACCGAGGGGCGCGACGGTAAGAGCACATCCTGCAGAGGCTGCGGCGCCTCAGTGGTAACACGCGACGGAGGCGGAAGCTGAGGCCATGCGGCGACACTGCTCCGTGGAGACAGGTGTGGCTTACGATGCGGTATGGCCTCCGCGCTATGGGGACAGTGGTGATAATACTCGGCGGAGACTGGGGACATGACGGCGCTGATCGGTGAAAGCCACACTGAAGGATAGTTATGATTGATGGTGATGACTGATAATTCCCAGTGGAGGCAAACAGTGAGCTGTAATACCTGACACACGACCATTGGGGTATTTATGGCAACACCTGGAGGAGACGAGCTTCAAGGATATTGATGATGAGACTTAGCGGACGCCGAGACGACACGCCGGCGGCAGAGACGGCGGAAACGGATACTGGAGACATGCTGGTGACAATGCTCGTCGGGTGGGACAATGGAAGCATCGGTGGAAACAATACCGGCGGAGACCCAGACTTTGTTGTGATGCGTTGGGAACATACTGGCGACAATCACTGCAAAAACGAGGGTCGGGACACATACGCAATAGTAATAACAACCGGGTAATGATTACAACTGCGGAGATAATTTAACTGCCTCGACTTGCGACAGCGTCAAACAGCAATATCGTTAGTCTAACTTCTAATGAGTGACAGTTATGATTGCAGAGGGCGTTGCAGGCCACGTAATTTTATTGTTCGTTTTATATGACCGCATGCGATGAAGCAAAGGCAAAAAGTCATAAATGCCCTATGGGGTCTACATAATACCCTATGAGGTCTTTCTATCTATCTATCTATCTATCTATATATATATATATATATATATATATATATATATATATATATACAGACTTAATAATGCCCCCCAATATAACTTTTGCCTCAATCAAGTAACAAATAAGGGCTGGCATTCCTGAACTTACAGAGCACACGTTTGAAGCGTAGCTCCGTTGGTAGAATGTTCTACTTGTTTCCGCTATTGCTTTATCGCAGTGTGCGGGTTCGTGCCCCAGAAATCACGTCCCATATCTGCCCCGCCGAAAACAACCCACAGGCAGCTGACCCGACAAACGGCTGGCACAGTGGGGCTATGTCACAATTTTTGTGGCATAACAAACATATTTTGGAACCCATTTCCTATTTGGCTGAAACCAAACTCGCGCACTGACCCCATATTGCTGCATGCTCAATACACATTTTTATTTGGTGCCACCACAGCCTGTGCATGGGCGAGAACTCCGATCTAAACCAACCCCTGAATTTAGTTGAAATCTTGCTCCCAGATTTCACCAAATTTCTGGACACAATATATACTCTAATAATACACAACTTACACACAGACCATACTGTCTACTTCATGGGTGGCACACAAGGGCAGGATGGCTCAGCACAGTAGGAGGCCTTTATCAGAATACTGGCCATGACACAACATAGGTATTGGCAATGACCAGTAAAAGTCACATTATGTCCCATACTCACACCACCTCGCTGGCCCAGACAAAAGAGCCATGCCACCAACCCAAACAACTCCTAATGTTCAGAAGTGGGCCCGTCAAAAAGACCTAGCACTCAGAGGTGGCCTGTCAAAAGTAGGACCTGCGCTGCCCTGTGCAATCATACCTGGACCTCAGCTGAGTATGCTGGTTCGGAAGTACGTCTGTGGTCATGACTGGGTGTCATCATACCTTGTGGAGCCTGCTGCACCCCCTGGAATGACATCTGAGCCTCAACAGTGTATGCGAGGCCACAGCTGAGTACTTCAGTGATAAAGGCTCCAGTGGGAGTGAGCTCATGGATCACTTGTAGAATAAATAAAAAATGCACTCAAGGCCTGCTAGCAAAATAATATCCTTTGCAATTAGCCTTTAGACTCAGTTTGTCACTGTAATTATTGTTGATGACAGCAATCAGATGGTAAGAATGGTATCATTTTGTCTTTCTTTAAACCAGCTTGCTTGAGCATGACACAACTATGACAGGATTATTACAGTGGGCAAAATAAAAAATGGCTGCATCAAACAACATGTTCATCTAGACATGCATAATTTGTGCCACCTGCTGTCAGGCTTGGGCAGAGCACATGAAAAATCAATCCTCTTAATCTATGATCTTATTTTTCACTGCTACATGTCAACTTGCACTGAATGAACATGCTGTTTCAATGAATGAATATGTACCAGTATAGGCTGCATTAGTCCTGTTGACATATTTTAGCATGAAGTACATATACAAGTGCCTTTTAAATGGTTTATCAGCTTGACAGTTACCACTATTTTAGGACTCTGGGTATCAAATTCTCAAGTATTTTGAGGGAGGGAAGTGCACTTGGAAAAATGAAAAACCTTCTTGGAAAAATTGATTTCAAAGGCTGGTCAAATCTAAGTGCCTTCCACTGTGAGGCTTTATTAAACAATTTGTTTTGCTACAATAACAGCCATTCAATGTGATCAAAAACATTCACACAAATGCCAGATTGATCTCCTTTCATAAAGCAGAGGGCAGGAGCAAATACTGTCTGATTTCCACTAATCATTGCAGCAAAACTATTGAAAATTGGTAATCCATCTTTTGTTATGCCTGAATTTCATGTTACATCCCAATTTTGTCATCCAATACTTCTAGGGAATGGCTTAAAGCTTGATTTAAGGTCAGCATAAATCAGGATTCTGGCAAAATCAAGAAGGCAGTGTGTGCATTGTCAGGTACCTTGCTGCTGATTAAACATGATGCTTGACTGGCAGAGACTTCAAACATTAAAAAAACAAATGCTACACTACAGCTGTTTGAACAAGAAACAGCCAACAAGCACATCTACTGAAGCTTCTGATTTCCATCAGTGGACATAGAAATACAAGTTGATTGGTGCTTAGAAGCCTGATAGGTATTTTTGAAAGCAGGTACAATAATGATGATAATTATTTGGGCTTAAGGGCACTGATCCCCATGGTCATATGGAGCCCATAGGTACAAATAACTGCTTTAAATGTGTGCTGACCCAATGGCCCACAAAGACATCTTCATTCTATAGTCCAGATCTGGACCATGGTGTTAGTGGCATACTACACTGATGTGGTAGTGGTGTACCCAGCATAATGACAACAAATAGTTTCACAGAATAAAAAACACAAATGTTAGGCCATTGACGTGACCGCTGAAATGGGTACTTGGTAGACACATGCACTGTGCTTGTGTCCTAAGTACGAAATAATGGTGATAAGCCGTGGTGATGAATGACTGCAGTCAGCCTTCCTCTACCTTGTGGTGCCCATCTTTTCTCTCGGTCTTCATGTCTTCAAGTCCCCGAATTCCTGACAGAAAGGGGATGCTAAGCTGACGACGCACAATCGCAATCAATGCGATGTCGCAACGTTCACAAAGCCCACAGCAGATACGCCCCGCACGTATCCCACCTTCGGCGTAACCAATGTTAATACCCTGTGACCTCTGTAAAACGTCAAGGCGACGGTGCTGCGTAACGGGAGCCTGGTGGCCAAATCTACCTTTGTCTCACTTCATATAATGCAATCTAGGTTTGGTGTTAAACAACTGTCATAGTACAACAAAAGTAAATAAAAAATAAGATAGTTAAGACGCAAAAGTATCGCAGCAAACAAAAGAAAGCAAGCATTTGTCTAAAATACTGTTGACAACAACTATATCAGCTGACAATACCATCTCATTTGTAGATGATTGATACGCAGCAAAGACTGACGGTGCTATAGAGGAGCTTGCGCCGGCACAATTTGGATTAGGTGTGGCTTCCCAGTGGGCGATACGAACATACACAAAAGCTTTTGTTTACAGCGGATTCTCAGTGCACTTAAAGATGCTCATTCTGTGAACCACGAGAGCCTGGTAGAGCTTGCTACTGGGCCAGCTTCTGGACCATCCCAGCAACCTCGTTGGGTGTGAACTGCCCAGTGGCAAGCGTAGTCAAGGTAATCAAAACACTAGGATTAATCGGAATTCGTGCTACCAGATGTGATTTGCTGAATTGCCTCGTTCATGTCTGGGGCTGAATGTGATTTTTGTGATGCAGAATTACTGATGGGGAATGAAGCTCTGTTTTTATGTTGTGCCGTGCATATTTGTTTAGAACATCACAAATTGTTTCTTCAACTGTACATGCTGTTTTTCAGTCCAGTTAGTATGTCAGAGTGACATGGCTTTTCAGAAAATTTTCATATGAATGCATCATTTTGGTCCAGGTTGCATGTTATGAAAACTATCTATATCTCTGTATTCTCCAAATAAGAATACAGTTTCTGTGTATGGGTTAGATCAGTTTAGTGTCATTGATCCAAAGCAGCCCTCCAATACCATTCAAAAACATGCTTGTCCTATGTGAAAATTACATTCAAAGTCCACAAGCTGATACCAAAGTTACAAACAGGGTTCTTGAAGAACTGGATTTGAGGAGCTTGGCCTTTAGTCTTAAGCTATGAAGGAACAGTTGCTGTTATAATATCTGAGCATGGGTTTTCATAACATGCAAGCATGAGCTTCTGATAATTGTAACAACTGTTAAATGCAATTTTGAAACATCATGACTTGTGACTCATTGATATGAGGGTATATATCTTATCTATATCAAGTTTTTGTTGAGCAGTGTTTCTTTTCAGTTTATATCATTCATTGACTCATTCCTCTTTGCCCATAGCCAGTACATTGAGACTGCTGCCTTTTTTGTCCCCACTCCATATGGCTGCTTCACAACATAACAGAGCCCCTGTTAACTATTTTGCAGCCATATGTGGGTAATAAATTGTCCCTCATTGTCTCTTCTCTGCACCTCCAGCTGCAAGTCCATTCTCTCCACCTGTTTGCCAGACTTTGGCCTGTCTTCCAGTGGCACCACAATGGATGCAGCTGTACATCTGTCATCACTCAGCCCAGAGTCACCAAGGGAGGTACTACAGGCAGCCCTGGAGGAGGCTGCCGATGCCGCCGAGGGAGCTGCGCCGCCGGCCGCCGGCGCGCTCGCCGACGCGCTCCTGGCACACGAGTGCCTTGCCTGGCCGCCACAGCCGCTAGCGCGCCTACTGGCCGCGCTAGCCAAGCAGCAGGCGTGCCGAGAGCGTCTGGCGCGGCCAGCGCTGGTGGCGCCGCTGGTGGCCGTGCTGGCCTCCGCCGACGCCGCCTCGCTGGTGCAGCCTTGTCGTGCGCTCGGCAACCTCTGCTACGAGAGCGCAGCGGCGCGCGCCGCGCTGCTGGCGCCGCCGGGGCCGGCCGCGTTGGAGGCGGCCGTGCAGCGCGCACTGCAGGCACCGCCAGACGGCGCGCGCGCGCGGGAGGTGACCAGCGGGCTCGTGCTGAACTTTGTGAACGACCATGGTCCGGGGATTGATTGGGTAAGCAGGTGGGGTGCGGGGATCGACTGGGTAAGTGGGTGGGGTGCGGAGATCGGCTGGGTAAGTGGGTGGGGTGCGGGGATCGGCTGGGTAAGCGGGTGGGGTGCGGGGATCGACTACGTAAGTAGGTGGGGTGCGGGGATCGATTGGATGAGTAGGTGGGCCGCGGGATCGATTGGGTGAGTGGGTGGGGTGCGGGGATCGACTGAGTAAGTGGGTGGGCCGCGGGGATCGACTGGGTGAGTGGGCGGGGTGCGAGGAGCGCCGTAGACCGCTGGGCTGTGGGCATGGTGCAGGTAATACCGTGAACGCCGGCAAGCATGGGTGTGATGAGCGGCTGATACGATGGCCGAGCTCTCTCTGTTCTGTTCACTCTCTGTTCATGCAGCTCCTCAGGTATATTCAGAAAAAATACACGCTCTATTTGTCATTGTTATTGCCCGTGACGCCTTTTAATAATTTTGTTGCTATACTGGCAACAAGCAATACTAATAGACCTTAAGCAACATATATAAGACAAAAGTATTAGCCCTATTCGTCGGAGAAAGCCAGGAGAATAGAAATGTAGTTGGGTTGATATTTCGGCAATGTGCCTTCACCGAAACAAGAGTACGAAAGCACTTCTGCTATTGTTTCGATGAAGGCATGTTGCCGAAATATCGATCCAACTATATCTCCATTCTCTTGGTTTTCTCCGAGGAATAGAGCTAATACTACCGTCTTGTCAATGTGTATAATGTTCCTCGCTAATACACCGAATATCTTACGTAATGGTGACCTTAAGCAACTTCTAAATGCCGGGATGCAGTTGCCCGTCTGAAAAGTATCTTACATTGTTTTCTTCAATGTTCCCATCTAGTACCAAAACTACCGTCCCATGCGCTTTTCCCTTCATTAGCCATATTCACGTTGTGGATTTTTCCCAAACACGTCTCAACTCGGATAGCGCTAACCTCTGGATTTGGGTATTTATATGATATTTTGGCATATATTATTGTTTGTGGTCGATGATACACCGCACTTCCACATCGTTGACAACGTCGCATTGGTTGAACTGTCAGAAACGCCCATCGCATTGCGCACCGCGCGGCTGTAGGCCCACCGTCACAGGGGGCACGTGGTCACAAGGTGCACCATGAGCACACGGTCACAGGGTGCACCATTCCCAACCGTCACAGGGTGCACCACTGCCGGCCGTCACAGTGTGTGCCACCACGTACAGAGCATCCGGTGACCGGTCCACGGCTCGGCAGGCGGTGGAGTCGGGCGTGCTGACGCAGCTGATGGCGGCGGCGGCCGACGCCGTCTCAGAGTCGACGTTCGTCCGCCACAGTCTGGTGGTGGCCGGCGTGGTGTGTGAGTCGCCGCAGCGGCACCGCCTGCTGGACACCCGCCTGGCGCCCCTGCTGGCCGCCTGCCTTCAGCCAGACCAGGTCAGCGGCGGGGCGGGGACAGGGGCAGGGGCAGGGGCAGGGGCAGGAGCAGGAGCAGGGGCAGGAGCAGGGACAGGAGCAGGAGCAGGGGCAGGGGCAGGTGCACCTGCAGGTGTAGGTGCAGAGCCAGGGTCAGGGCCAGGGACAAGGATAGGGCCAGGGACAGGGCCATGGACAGGGACAGGGACAGGGACAGGGAGTGGTGGACGTGCCTCGCGTTGCTCTGACTGAGAGAGGGCGCATGGACCGGGCTCAGAAAAATGGCGAATGTAGATGGAGCGAAAAGTGCCGCACGACTTTTTACTCTGATGCGCGAAAAACGCATTGAAACTCTGTTAATGTGAGGATAAGTAAGCTTTATTGTGTAGGATGGTCCGAGAGATGTAATCTGTTTTATATAAGTGCAATACTCGTGCTCGCAG
The DNA here is from genome assembly GCF_011947565.3 of Pollicipes pollicipes. NCBI lineage: Eukaryota > Metazoa > Arthropoda > Thecostraca > Pollicipedomorpha > Pollicipedidae > Pollicipes > Pollicipes pollicipes. Next base: position 1,423,673 of record NW_023596251.1, on the reverse strand, counting down.
GCCTAGGATAGTTTGTTTCCAGCGTCTTATGTCTTCTTGAGTCGCTGCGCTTGTTTGCATGCATATCATGCGTGTTTCCGAGTCGTGTCCCTATGCTGTGGGCGCGCACTCAAACCGTTGTTTAGGTTTAGAACAGGAAATCTAATTCACTTAGACACAGGCAGAGGACTGGCAGAGTACAGGTGAGCTACAGGGGCGGAGGTAGCGGTGATAAGTTAGGGGAGCGGTAGCAGGCCTGCTTCTTTCGTACAACACCATTAGGCTGACGGTGAATTTTTGCCAGCGTCGGGGACGGGGGTGTGTGGGGGGGGGGGGGGGGCAGATGGCTTCCCTGACTGTCGCCACATATGCGCGTGCGCGCGTGTGCCCGTTTCGACCAGCTGTCTGACCCCTGTGTCCGCATCGGTGTCGTCGCGAGACCTGAGAAGCCACACTGCGTGGCGCTGGCGCCGCCGCTGGCACTGACGCCGACACGCCGTCGTCAGGAGGCGGACGTGCTGGACGAGGCGCTGGACACGGCCGCCTCCTGGTGCCGCCACGGCGAGACCAAGCTGCCGCTGGCGCAGGCGGGCGTGGCCGACGCCCTCTGCCGGCTGCTGCCGACCAAGCAGGCGCCGGCCGACGCACGTAGCCTACTGGTAGAGCTGCTGAGCGGCGACGAGGCGATGGCGGCTGTGTACCGGCGGGGCGAGGGGGCCGTCTACCGCGCCGTCCGCCGCTGGCTGGCCGCCGCCGACCAGCCGACCGCCGACGAGGAGCTCGTGGCGTGCGCGTGCCACGCGCTCGGCAACTTCGCGACGAACGGTTAGGTTGGGGGAGGGCATGGGGGAGGGAGGAGATCTTAATCCATTTGGAACGCGTGTAGACATGGGCGGAGATGTGGCGCACCTTTGGAAGCTCTCGTTGTGGGCCTTCAGCCTTGTGGTAAGTTGGCGACTCACAATTTAATCGGCTCTGCTCTCGGAAAGCGAGGGACTAAAACTGCTAGTGACGCCAAACTGGTACATCTGGTGTGTGTTGCAGGAATCGGAATCAACAAAAGGGCTGATTGATCTATTTCCGGCGGTTTCACCACTTTACATCACTAACCACACTTGACAACTAACAGGCACATCATAGTAACAATGATATACATTGCTCGCTCGAATCAGAACATTACGAACACGAAAGCATCACGTAGCCAGACTATCGACTGCGCGCCACTTACGCGCTTGTCGGGCCAGGTTAGGAGATGCGTCTCCTCAGACGTTACCCACTACTTGCGCCCGACCGAACAAGGTTGTTGGCCAGCGTCACAGTGACATACACAGCGTGACAGTGTGACACACACAGCGTCACAGTGACGGCCGCAGACGGGGGCGCTATACGCTATAAGCGCTACGTCCGTGGACCTGGCCAGCTTTGTTTGCGCTGCGCGGCGTGCCGTCAGCGTTTCGGGGGCTGTTCGCCACTGTTGCCACACTTCGCACCGCCGCAATCTCGGGGCGTGTTCACATGATGAGTCGCCAGGCAACTCCAACAGCAGTATGGAATACTCGCATGGGGGAAATTCTTCCTTAGACGCACCTCGGGATGCAGGCACGACTACAGGTCGTGTTCCAAGCTGCGAAAGATCGCTGTATGCTCCATCAGACCGCGTTGGTGTCGTCCCCCTGGCGACCGGAGACGCTCCCGGCTCGCCCCAAGCTGCCTAATCCTCCCCTCCTCTACACCGGCCGGCGGCGGTCACTTTTTCCTGCCGTGCTGTCGCTTGTGCGGGAGCGAGCGGCTGCGGATGCGCGCCCGGCCGGCCGCTGGCGCCGTCACCTCCCCGGCAGACGGCGCGTCGCCGGTGCCTGCCGTGGCGCCGCTGGACGTGCGCTCGTCGGACGAGCACGAGCCGTCGGCGCCAGGCGAGCGGCAGTCGCCGAGCCCGACAAGCCGCGGCACGGGCGGCGGCTCGTCCGCGCTCGCCACGTACCCGTGTCGGCAGGCAGCACGGAGCACGTGGCGGCACGCTGTCTGCGTGCCGGCCGAGCAGGCGCCGCACTCGCCGCAGGCCGACTCCGGCTCCACCTGCATGTGGTTGAGCTGGTCGAGCAGCTCGGCGAAGCTGGCGGCGGCGGCGGCGGCGACCGGCTCGGCGCGGCGGCGCGCCGGACTCCAGGCGCGCTGCGACAGCCGCAGCTTGTCCAGGTCGTCGGGCAGCGACGGACCGCGCTGCGCCGCCGCCAGCCGCGCCTCCAGCTGGCGCTGGCGCTCCTGCGCCTCGGCGCGCTCCCGGCCCAGGTGCGCGATGTAGCGCGCCGCCAGCTGCAGCTTGTAGCGTAGCTCGCGCACGGTGGCCGGGTCGCCGGCGGCGTCGGCAGGCTGCATGACGTCCGTCTCGCCGCCGGCCTCTAGCAGGCTGCGCAGGTAGGCCGTCTCCTGGCGCAGGAACTGGGTGCTGTGCGCGGCGGCGCGGTGACGCGCCAGCTCGCTCTGCACGCCGCGCACCGTCTCGCACTGCGCCTCAATGGTCTCGTTCAGCTTGGCGTTGGTGAGCAGAAGCTGCTGGATCTGCAGTGCGCGCGCGTCGTCGGCCGTCGAGCAGCTGGAGCAGTGCGGCGAGGCGGCCTCGCGGCGCGCGCGCTCGTGCTCCAGCTCGTCGCGCAGCCGGCGCAGCAGACCGAGTAACCGCGCGTTCTCGCGCTCCAGCTGCGCGCCGGCCGCGGCGGCGACCGGCTCCGGCTCGGGCGCCGCGCGCAGCCGGTCGCGCTCGGCAGTGACGCGCTCGGCGTAGTCGCGCAGCTTGGCGCAGGCGGCCTGCCACTGCGCCAGCAGGCGGCGCGTCTCCTCAAGCTGCGCGGCGGCGGCGGCGGCGTCGCGCGCCGGCCGGCCGCTGGACAGCTCGCTGAGCTGCAGCGCCTGTCGCTCTGTCTGGCCGCGCAGCTCGGCCAGGCTGAGGTCGCGCGCCGCCAGCAGCTGCGCCGCCTCGCGCCGCTCCTCGGCGCGCTCGCGGCGCGCCTCGGTCGCCTGCGCCGCCTGCTGCTCCAGCTCGCCGCGCAGCCGCTGCGCCTCCGTCTGCGCGCCGGCTGCCTGCTGTGCCGCCTGGCGCGCGCGCTCCTCGCCGGAGCGCACGAGCGCCAGGAGTCGCTCCTGCTCGACGGCATGCGAGCGCTCCAGCTCGTCGACAGTGGCAGCCGACGTCTGCTGCAGCTCGCAGTAGCGCTCCTTCCAATCCGTCTCAAGCGTCTTGATGCCCTGCACCAGGAAGCTGATCTTCTTGGTCTTGTCGGCCAGCTTGCTCTCCAGCTCGCTTCGCGAGGCATTCCACTCCGTCTCCAGCTTGCGTGTGCGCTCCTGCTGCTCATGCAGCGCCGCCTTCTCGGCCTTTAGCTCGATCTCGGTCGTCTCCTTCGCCTCCTTGACGTTGTTGAGCTCGGCGCGGACCAGGTCGAGCGCGCTCTCCTCCTCCTTGAGGTAGCCCTGGATCTTGCCGACGCTGACCTTCATCTGCAGCTCGGCGTTGGCGGAGCGCTCGCGCTCCTCCTCTGCGTGCTGCAGTCTCTTGGTTAGCCACTCGCTGGACCTGCGCGCCGTCTGCAACTCCTTTTCCAGCGCGCGGTTCTTGTGCGCCAGCTCCTCGTTCTCCTCGCGCAGCTTCTGCGCCGCTCGTTCCACGGCCTCCTGCTTGGCGATGATGTCAGTCAGCTTAGCCTGCAGCGACTCCTTCTCCTGCGCCGCCTGCCGCCCGGCGGCCTGCCCCTTCTCCAGCTGCTGCTGCAGCGCCTCCACGTCCTGGCGGCGCGCACCGGTGTCGCGCAGCTGCTCCTCCAGCTGTCGCTTGTGCTGCGTCATCTCCTCCACGGTGCGCTGGAAGCGGCGCCGCTCCTGCTGCAGCGACTGCTCTCGGCCCTGCACGGCGTCCTCCAGTCCGCGGATGCGCAGCTCCTGGAGCGTGCGCCACTCCTGCTCCTTGCGGCGCGCCACCTCGGCCAGATCGCTGAGCGACTGACGCGCCGCCGCCATCTCTGTGAAGCACGCCTCGCTGTTGCGTCCCTTCTCCGGCGACCCGTTGGGCGTCAGCTTGCTGAACTCCTCGCGGCTGAGCGCGCCGTCCAGGCCGGGCACGATGAAAAACTGGTCCGACTGGTCGATGAGGTGGGTGGAAGAGGATTGTGCCAAGCTGATAAAGGAGGACGTCCGTGGCACGCTGACGTCGCTGGCCGTCGTCGTCGGCTTCCGCAGTTCGAAGTCCTGAGGTGTTTTGAGACTCACGGGGCCCATGTCCTGACGCCGTCGTAACGGACTTCGTTGCTTTTTCATTAGAGGTTATTTTTGATGGCTGTTTGCGGCAGCATTCCGGTCGTACTATGCATACCACTGGGAATTACAGTTAAATATCTTATGATTTCGAGGGTTTTTTTTATTGAGTAAGGACGTCATGTGGTGAAAGCCAAGGGCGACATTCACGGAAATTTGGTCGTGGCTTTCTGTGAAATCTGAAAGTGCAATATTCCGTGGTGATGTTTCGTCGGGCATCCTCCGATTGCGGAGATTATAATGGCCCTTTCAAACATGTTATGCACGCTATCGGTGATAATCAGCATTGCTTAAGACATAGTAAAGTTGGTGCAGCTGTGGCGTAGCATTTCGGGATGTTAATCTCTTACTGCGCGTCCGCCAGTCCCGTGTTTTCTTCCAAACCGGGAAAGGTGACAAAGTCACCATGGCGACCCACACCGGCGCATAAAGCTATTCTCCGCAAACCGGAAATCGAAGTTTATTTGGCTCAGTGTTTGCACAGCTTCATATGTTTTTTAATAATTATTTTTACCTTTCTGCAATGTGTTATGCTTTCAATGCCCGCTTAGCGTACTTGTAGGCCCTGACGCCGGCAGGGGTGGTAGGCGGAGGGCACATGCCACCCCCTTATATCCTGATTGCAGGTTCCGAAGGGCTGACCGTAGATTTATTTGATTTATTGTATGGAGTTTGACGCTGCTTCATTCGGTGAATATAGTTCAAAATACCATCAGAAATGCATTTTCAAGTACCTTCTCGGGCTCCTCTCTCAGTTAGATAAAAATGACACGAAAGAAATTGCGCCCCCTCGAAGTCAATTGGGTCAGATCCGGTGATTTTTTGTGGGAGGTCAGGGGCTCTTTGTAAAGCCCTATTTCCGCCCTCCTTGCCAAGACTCTGGCTCCTCCCCTGCTTTTAGGCGATTGACATTTTTAATGGACATTTGAAACCTCTCATGATGTGCCTGAATATAGTTAAGTAAACCCATATAATGGCGTTTGTTCCATCCACCCTTCATGATCTCATGACCTGATTCACGCCTCGCTTGTCCTCCCGTCCAGCCGCCGGTGCACCCTTTCCACATGGCCGATATCAGCCATGGTTGGGTACCATCAAGTAAACCCTGACTTGATTTTCCTCTAACCACCAGGCCATACCGGTTAGGTGGGGTCTCCGAATAGTTGTAGAGGCAAGCGCAGTTTGTGCCTTATTTCTCTCCATGACGTGTGGGAGCGTTGATGTTAAACTTGCCACCATCTTCTCCAAACGCCGCCCACGCCCCATCCCTCACAGCCCGATGTCGTTTCAGATGACCACGCCCTTGCGATGGTTCGCGCCGGGGTGCACCGTGACCTGGTGACCCCGCTGACCTCGGACAGCATTCGGCTGCAGATGGCCGCCCTCAGTCTTCTGCGCAACCTCAGCCTGCCGGCGGAAAACAAAATGGCGCTGCTGGAGGCCGGTCTGCTGGGCACGCTGCTCGGACTTTGTGTGGTCGAGCAGCCGGTGCTGTTCAAGGTCAGTACAAGAAGACCACGGCTCGCCTCGGGTCAACGCTGCGGAGGCATTCCATGTTGTGGTTGCTTTTTCTACCCACACGATTTTTCGAGACGCGCGAGTATGAAATAGGAAACATTGTTCGTGCACCTTCAGACATAGCCGTCTTACTTGGCTGGAGTTCTGGGGAAAGAAAAGAAGAAAGGAAATACTGATGAAGTGGAAGAGTGCTGGCCAAAGAGGCAAGACTACTCACTATGCGGCAGTTCGTTTCCCGTGACCGGTAACGTCACCTGATGGCGAGCAGGTTCCTGGCGCATTAATCCGCCTTATACTTACCATAACTGGAGCGAAAGAAAGTATGTAGATTGCTTGTGGCGATGGCCACAAAGCCATCTGGCATGCTTTGATAGACACTTGGTGTCTGGTGGTGCGCCAGAAATCCTTTGGGTTTTCTCTAGATTAACATTTTGACCGTTTTAGAACAAAATAGCTTCGATATTTAAGTGGAACAGTTCACGCCGTTTGTGTACACATTTGGGGAACATATGAAGCCGCTGCCACTTCCAACCACTTTTCTTTGCCAGGGTCGGGGTAGTGACATTGGCCTCACGAGCTTCTTATCAAGAATTATTGTGATGTGGTATGCCAAGGACCTCACAGTTCCGTCTTCTCCGGCGCGGCCGTCAGTGTATTGTTGCAATCTCGCAATACTGGGCCGTGAGTACGCTTTGCTCCCCCCCTCCCCATGAACTGGTTCGAGCCATCCAGATTGGCCTGTACTGCTGCTCACTGGCACTCATCCGATGTGACGTGAGAGCCACCCCTCACCCCGGCCCCTGCCACACTGCTCCAGCGCACGCGGTTTAGATTACTCGCTTCCTGTGAAACAACAGTGCAATATCAAGTGGGAGACACGTTCACCGGACCAAGGTTAAAACGTTGCATTAATCTTACGCCATGATCAGCCCCAGTGCATTATGGCGGAGAATAGTTGGTTTGGTGCGTCAGCGCCGGCTAACCACCCTAGGAGTGAAATCAGCCAGCTGATTGTTTGGCACGCGATGTGAGAACCTGAGGAACTGCCATGTTGACAATGATGCTAAAACAATGCCCCCAAAATTAAGTTTTACGGTGTGAACCTACTTTTTCGAAAAGAACTTGTGTGAAAGGCAAGGAACTGTCAATAGAGATGCCATGCGAATTAGAGGGAGGCGCTGCAGCTTTCTGGGCAGTGAATAACAAATTATTTCGGGGCGGGCTTAATCAAAGCATGTACCTTGATGAGGTAAGCACAGTTTCTGGGAGATCAAGCCGTTAGCTAAGCAGGAGGTCCACTTGGCACAATGTCTCCACGGCTCGCACCTGTGAGGGCTTGAACGAACTTTTGTACCAAAAATTTTCTTCAGTCTGGCGAGACTATTTTGTACCAGTTACAGACGAATGAAATGAGGAAACTTTTGTGGTGGGCTGGACCCATTCATTCTCCCAGAGTTGTATTTTTTAGATCAACGTCCACGCCGGAAATTCAGAGCGCGTTAGTGCTTCTATGCATTTTTCCCGATCCGCACACCATCCATTTACTGTTCTGGCTGTAATGTGTCAGGCCAGACGCTGCTATGCAGCTGTAGGACACAAGTGGGCTCGCCCCCTGGATCGTGCAGTCCAGCTCACCATCTTCACGGCTCTTTCCGCACCAAGTTTTTACAGGAACCTTTACAGATTGAACGATTACTTTATTGGAAACTCACGTAAATCTCACCAGCCTCAATGCCCGCCCTCCACACTCCGCATTCCAGCCAACCATACACGCATATGCTACAGCACCCACGCGCGCTACATTGCTCCGGCACAAAAGCCGACCGAGTGGCCGACCGAAAGTCGCACAATACACTGACCGCTTTTCTCGCACGCGCAGATGCGACACTAGGCCTTGCGTGGTCAGGGTCTCTGCGGCGCGTGTCAGGTGCGCGCGGCGTTTCCGGTGTTAGGACCAAACCACCCGCACCTCACAGGACATCAGTTTAGGCAACACCCGAAGCAGACAGGCGCCCAGAGCTATCACGAATTATGGCCTGCATCCCGCCCACAGACGGGCGGGGCACACCCTCGTTTCAGGGTCCGCCGTCCGGCGCGTTCGACGGCGGCGGTGCGACTTCTCCGGCCGCTGTCGGGGCGCGCGGCCGGGGCCAGCCTCCCCGCTCCTCGGCCGCCTACCCCTCGGCATACTGGCGGTACGGCTCGAGTCGCGCGAGCGTCGCCTCGTCGAGCCGCAGTCCGCGCAGGTGCGGTCCGAACGTGGCCGCCAGCCGGAAGAGGGCGGTGGTGGTGGCCGCGCGCAGCGCCGCCGCCACGCGCGTCACCGCCGCGCCGCGGCCGGAGCATGCGCCGCCCGGCCGGCGCGCGCGCTCCAACGCTGTGGCCAGCTCCAGCAGCGCGCGCAGTAGGTCGGCCAGATGGCGCTGCGCCACCCCGTAGCGGTCCTCGGTGTAGGACGCGTCGGCCAGGCCGGCCAGACCGGTCACCGCCCAGACGACCGGCCGGCCGCCGGCGAGCGCGGCGCTGACACGAGCGTCCGGCGCCTCGGCCAGCAACGCGCCCAGCAGCGGGCGCCGCGCCGCCCAACTCCGTAGCCGCGCCGCCGCCGCCGCCCACATGGGCTGCGGGCGCGGCGCCGGCGGCCGCACGCCGCCGCCGCCGCCGGCCAGGTTGCGTAGGTTGGAGAAGTCGGGCCGGGCCGCGGCGGCGGCCGGCGCCGCCTTGTTGTTGTTGTCGGCCGGCGAGAGCGCGGCCTCCAGCTGCAGTGTGAGGCCGGTGATCTGGGCCAGGGCGGCGGCCGCCAGCTGGTTCCAGACGTACGGGTGGCCGCCAGGCTGGCTGAGCCGGAAGGCAGCGCCGCGCCGCTCCGCGCTGGCCCGCGCCAGCTCAGCCAGGTCGAGGAAGGCCAGACTGTGCAGCAGCGGCGCGTCGGCCGCCTGGAGGGCAGCGGTCAGCACCAGCGGCCGGCTGGCCTCCATGGTGGACTGCACGTCCAGTGACAGCAAGTCGGTGTGGCACACTTCAAACACGGATAAGCCGTGTGGAAGACAAATGTTGCCAGGCTTCCGAGAATGAAGGCATTCAGGAAGAGATGTATGTTCAGAAGGCCAAGGAATGAGTCCACAGGGATTCCTTCCCTCACAGCATCTAGGTTGCTGGTGAGGAAGTTGCACAGCCATCCACCCCTAAAGAAGTAGAAGAGGTAAAACCACTTCATGACGTGCAGGTTGTCTACCATCGCTCGCCATGCATTGACCTGCAGTGCAGTCTGTATTCTTTCTGAAAATCTTTGCTGAATGATGGGAAAGCTGACCAGCTTTTTGTTGCCCAAAAAGTAACTTGTGCTCAGAAATATGCTGCTGAAGCCAGCTTGACATACAAGGAACAAATGCCACTCATTAACACACTTCACATCTTGACTGCCCCAACATGTTTCAAACAAGTTTGCAATTTGTCTTGATCCAAACAGGCCTAGGTAGCTTCGCATCATAAAAGTTGAGATAACCACAAAGCTTGCGATAGTCCCAGCCACATTCATGCTTGCAAGATGTGACATTCGATGGAGCCAGCTGGGAAATGTGGTTGGTTTCACTGAATACCAAGCGGCATGAATGAACCCAGCTGCACAGGTAAGGCCAACCATAATCAACCAATAAATCCATGATGATGGATGTGTAAGTGACCACCAATGGCTAGGAATGCTGGACAATGATGTGTTGATAAGAGCCAGGGGTATCACAGCCGCACAGTATGCGGCTAAATGGCACAGAATGACACATGCCAATGCCTTAGCACACCTCGGCTTGTAGATGCCGGTCTTAAATTCTTGTATGGCTCCTTGGGGAGTAGCCCCCATAGGTGCTGATCCAAAAGACAAGTAAACCGACACAACAACTCCTGCTTAAGTCCTAATCAGATCTTGCTCTTCTCTGTCTGCTTCCCAATGCCTGACACAATCCGAGACGTCTCAAATCATCCCCGAATGCGGCTGACAAACTACAGCAACCACTCCACAACGCACACGTCTCCGCGCGCTCCCACACACGTCGCACGCCGGCGCCGGAAATCTTTCTTTCCTGCGCCATAACTGCCGCAAGTACTTGCTTTTGAAATAGAGATGGGTGCATGACAATGGCGGTAGCTTATTTTTGGAGCAACACTATTTTAACGGTGTCCACGATTGTAGCGATTGTGCCGTGTTCCATATGTTGGAGCAGAAACAGCGAAAGTGGCATGGGGAAATGCGTAGTTTCGCAACACGAGTCAGGGGAGGGGCGGGGAACAGTGAAAAATGACCCAGCCTTCCCGCAAAGCATGCTAACAAGCAGGTTTCTACCCGAATTTCGCTCACTTTTTCCCAAAGATGGGGCTGAGGCCTGAGTTTGGGGGTGAGGGCGGGGCTGAACCCCGAACGGAATAGAGAACTACACCCCTGGGCAGGAGCGGAGTTTCACTAAATGTGTTGAAGGGGGGAGGGGATGTGCATTAAGAAAATGACATAACGTGCGCCCAAAGTAGTCGGCGAATGGGTTTCTCCCGGGAATTTGCCCACTTTCTCCTCAAAGATGCGCATTGGAGGGGGGTGAGGCTGCCGCCCTAATTGGCGGAAGTGGGTTGCTGAAACACTTATTGAACAGGCCACTGTATACTGGGACTGCGGGGTGGGTCGTAGCAACAAAGTTTCGTTCTTTTGTGAAGCTTTGACATTGGCCCTGTGAACATGGGCTGGGAAGAAATAACAAAAATTGCTCACTTGCTGTCACCCTCCCGCACCACCATATTGGGAGAGCTTCCCTCGTCGTTGGGGAGTTAACATGACACAGGATATTCAAAAGGAGCGACGCGGTCCCGGCCTCCGGCAGGGGACATTGCACTGCTCTATGGAGCAGCAAAAGCGGACCATCTTATCTCTTTATCTTTTCTGGGACCTTCAGATGATACGTATCGTTGCCCTGTAATGAGCGATTTGAGATAAGGCGCTCTGTGTGATGTGCTTGTTTGATATCGATACATTATGATTATGATTATGTCGGTACTTTGTTCCAGTACTGATGCTGCGGTATTGGAAACGTATGTGCAACTGGTGTGTCCGTCGCGACAGCCAGAATTTGTGCCTTTTCACGGAGTGATTCCATCGCCGATGTGACCGCCCCCACGAGGGTAGGTAAAATTGGACCGAATGTCAGCCCTGATGGTATGCATCATGCGAGTACCTCGATTAGCGCTAGGCCAGGCCAGGTTTGGTTCCCCGGCTGGCTTCTCCCGATCCGTCGCCAACGGCCAGGCTTGTGTCGCCGAACGGACTCCGGTGCCGAAGCGGAATGGTCTGCGTCACTGAATTTCCCCACACAGTGATGCATGATTTTGTATTCAACGCGAGTGGTGGCGAGTCGCAAATGCTGTGCTCAGGGTCAGATTCCCTTGTTGATTCGCTGCTGCTCATGCTTGTGGCGTTCATGGAGTGGTTTCGGTGACGAAAGCTACAACCCACACAAATGTAGATTGGACCGAGCATCGACTGTGGGTTAGGAGCAAGCTGCGAATATCTGGCAGTGGAGCTAGATGACACGGTAGCTGGGCGCGGTAGCAAGGCCGGTTGTTGCCTTTTCGAAACTTTGGGAGCATTGCTCGGTCCACCTTCCCCCAACCGTCGGTACACCGCATGAAATGAATTTTTCTGCTTTACTCAAGAGATAATGCTCACATGATCGCAAAATCATGTATTTCCGTTACCTCAAGCATCGTTCAATGACCTTGGCAAACATAAATAGTTGGAACGGGACATGCAGCATACTCCCTCTCCCCCCCCCCCCCCCCCCCCCCCCCAGCTCCACTCTTACCATTCCGCTTCCGTAACGAGCCGGCCGTCTCGTGTTGCAGTATTACGGCACGCTGCGGCTACTGGCGGGCGACAGTGGCGCCGCTTGTGGCGAGCTGGCGAGTCGGCCGGGCCTGCTGCGCCAGCTGGCGGCGGACGGGTGCCGGGACGGTCCTTACGGGGTACAGCACGAGGCGGCCCGCCTGCTGGCCAGAGTCGTCCGCACGGCCAGGTACGACACGGACCGCAGCCGGGTAGGAAGCACGAACTGGTATGGCACGGGACAGCCAGGTACGTCACGGCCTGGGGTCAGATAAGACACGGAGTGGTACGGCGCGGGACGGCTAGGCACGACACGCTCTGGAACCAGTCAGGAGACACGGCGGGAGTGGGCACAACGCGGCTATGTCTGAGACGCTGCAGTCAGGCACTGCTCCACCAGGTACCACCTGGTCTACTACGACTCGCTTCAGCTGTGCACGACGCGCTACGAGTAAGTGCGACGCGCCTTGTTATGACACGTCCTTGGCGCGGCTCGTCACGCCGCGGATGTGTGCGCGACGGCTCGTTACAACGCGGATGTGTGCGCGACGGCTCGTTACAACGCGGATGTGTGCGCGACGGCTCGTTACAACGCTCTGCAGGTCGGCACAGGACATTTGGCCAAACGTGCGCAGCACACGTCAGGTAGCGTGCACGGCACAAGATGGTGTTGGTGATTCAATGTCTAGATCGAACGGTTATATTTTTTGCGATAATGTATCATTTGTAATTTAAATAGTGTGTAATTTAAGATGATAGAAACACGTTGTGGTGTCCATCGCAGGGACCGCCCCAGCCAGTCTCCTCGGCCCGTCCTCTTGAGCGGTGTGAATCGTACATCCCCCGCGGGAGTTTGCTTCTTACGGGGCTCACATTTTTTTAAAGCGAAGTATGAAGCTCCGTCGCCCACCATCCTTCTGAAGCAGTGTGGTCGCGTATCTGTGCGCCTGACCCGCGTCACCCGCGTGACCCGGCAGGAGTGAGGAGGCCTGCCGCTGTATGAGACGTGCGCTCGACCCGCGTGACCCGCGTGACCCGGCAGGAGCGAGGTGGCGTCACGCGCTGTGATCGAGGCCGACGGACACGGCAGCCTGGTGCGCCTGCTGCAGTCGGACAGCGCCATCATGGTCAACGAGGCCATCATGGCGCTGTGTCTCACCGCGCCGCACACGCCGCCGCAGCTGATTCTCAGGTAACACACCTTGCCAGGCCCGCCGCGTACATGACGTCACTGTTCCACGCTCCGCGTCGGCCGAGCGACGACGCGGAGCGGATGACGAACTAAAGACATAGCACCTGTCGTCTCGCGGGCAGCTTCGCGCCCCGCCTGGCTCCGGGGTTGGATGACGGTGGATCTGTGCACGAGTGCGGATCCAATGCACTAAATCAGCACGGGCGCCGTGGAAGGTGACACCGGATCGTCTGTGCCCGTGTCCCCTGAGGCTTCGCCGCAGGCGTTAGCGACACGTTTGCCAAACGTCGTCTTGCGTGCTCTCACGGCTCCCACGTGCAGGGACGGGTTGACTCTGCTATGTCGCGCCGTTCCAGCTCGGAGTTTGTGCCGGCGCTGAGTCGAGTCATGACTCAGGACTCGTTCCCGGTCCAGGTCAGGGAGAACGCCGTCACACTGCTGCAGCTGCTCAGGTCAAAAGGTCAGATGTTCGGGCACGCCTTGAGCTCTGTCAGGGTCAACTGTGGTGCTGTTGTCGCCTGGAACTGACATTCGCTGATATGGTGCATTCACCGTTAAACTGGGTGCGTTTTTCGTTGAATTGCTGATTGGTTTTGAAGGGTTTACGATGGTCCGTACTGTTGGCTGTCCGGTAACGTGATTTAGATGGTGATGTGTTGCTTTACTGCCCCCTAGTTCAATCTTTTAGAGCCCCCCTCCCCCCCCACCACCACCCCACCCAACCTACAGGTGGAGTGGTGGGTGGGCTCGAGTCGCCCCAGGCATTCGGTTGTTGCCCCTGGCTGGGATGACCTGCAGCCGGTGGCAGCCGCCCCTCAAGATCATCTGAAGTTAGCAGGCGTGGGGGACTGTGCCGGTCATTGTGGCATGTTAACCAATCGTCACAAAATTCTGCCGTTGCACCGGAACTTCACGGTCTGGTGGTGGGGTCATGCACTGGAACTTCACCGTTAGATGGTGGGGTCATGCACAGGAACTTCACGGTCGGGTAGTGGGGTCATGTATCGCAACTTCACGGTCGGGTGGTGGGGTAATGACTCACGCAACAAGCACCGCTTACCGTTCCCTCTGATCCCATCAATCTATCCAATCGAAATTTTGCGAGCAAATTGTTTTTAAACGCGGGTCGATATTCATTACCACCGTGATCAATGCTGCGTGTACCGGGCCTTGACACGAGGTAATCTGTGCTAGTTACGATGTCTACTTTCTTCGTGGTTTCCGGTGATGTGTCGTACACTGGGGTAGTACTTTGTTCTTAAAAAGCATTTGGGAGATGGAACGAAATCCGTGTTTAGAAGGGAGCCACATGATATCTCGTGGGCCCCCACCTCAATACTTAATTTTGAAGTTGGCATATTATTAGGGTGGAGGCTAGCCCTCTCGAAGAGTTACGTACTTTCACCCCTGGACGTTCACCCGCCCAGGTGAAAAGGTGTGATATTTGGAGAGTTGTTGGCAGTTATGAAGAGAAAACACATTATCATAGTTTTCATCACCAGTGTTTTAACTTATTTCGCCTCCATTTCTTATTGCTCAATGCATCAGCGTATTGGTCCGCCTGCTGGTTGGCTGCGTGCCAAGCCAGAGGTTGTCCCGCTACATTATCGTCTGTCCCCCAAACAGTGTGTCACTTCCCCTTCACCGATCTAAAACATGCCAGAAACAACTATCCATTTCAGGTATTTCTTGTTGGCTTATGAACATTTCATACTGTGTTTTCTCGTCACATGCAGCTTCTGTTGTCTACATTAACTTGGCTTGCTGGCCGCTCCGCCCATTCGGTCGCGCTGCTGTTCCACTGCCGTGATCCTCCGTGTCCCAGCGACGTCATTGTCCGTGTTCTAGTGACGGTCACTGTATATGCCCCAGTGACATCACTGTATGTGCCCCAGTGACGCCACTGTACCGTGTCCCAGTGACGTCATTGTTTGCCCCAGTGACGTTACTGTATGTGTCCCAGTGATGTGTAGCTCGGCTCTGTTGCAGAGGACGACGCGCTGCGAGAGAGCCTGCGCCGGGTGCCCCAGCCGGACCTGAGTGGGACAGTGGACCGATAGGTGGCGCCTGCCGCGAGCCCGCGCGCTACAGCGCGGAGCATGGCCGCGCTCGAGCTCCGGCGGCTCTCGGTCCCGCCCTCGGGTGTGTGTTGAGCATCACAATCAACAAGCTCCTGGATCGCCAAGATTTTAATGGCAACACTCCAACCTTACAGGGGTCGGCGCGGCGGCGAACGTGGACGATATTTCCTGCGGGATGTCGAGGAGAGCCGGCCGGTACCAGTGCATGCCTTTGATGAGCCTTGGACTGGCGGCTGAGCAGTTTTTTTTAGTTCCCTTGCACATCGCAAGATGGCAGTACCTGTGCACACCTGACTTGGCACTCGTGTCATTGGGGCCTTACGACATGCTCAGCTGTCGAGGACTATCTGGTGTCGCCTGCCCCTCACTCCGGCAGAAAGGGCGGGTACCGCGGGGAATCGAACCCCGTACCTCTGGTGTCCCAGACATGTAGTGGCTAACGTAGACGCGGTAACAACTACACCATCGGCATCAGAGTTGTCAGACTCGCTCCCGCTCCTTGACGCACTGTTCTGTGGAGATGCCTTGTGCGTTACGCGTTGTTCGCATGGCATTTGACATTTTTCTATCTCCGTCAAGGGGCGTTACCCGCCCTCGCTCCGCTTAACGGCGTATGCTGTGTGTGACGTCATTCCATGTGCTCTGTCGTGTGTGTGACGTCATTCCATGTGTTTTGTCGTGTTGTTAAGCGGCTAACCAGATGTTGCATACATCGTGCCAAGCGTGGTTACTCTACCAGCGACCTCAGTCGAGGACTATGCACTGTCTGCTCTGTTCAGCCGTGGGCGGATCCCCCACCGCCACGGGTCGGATCATGCCACAGCAGGACCCTCAGCCTCCCAGGCCGTCCGCCATATATGCCGCCTGCGCCACTCCGCTGCCGTCGCTCTCCGGACCTCCGCCGTCGGGCCCTCTCCAGCCGGGCCGTCGCCCCCCCCCCCCCCCCTGCCGCGGTCCGGTCTGGTCCGCTGCGGGGCCGGCCAGCCCAGGCGTCCGGAGCTGGGCCCCGTGCGCCCCTCTCCACCGCCGTGACGCCAGCTGTTGCCGCCTCAGTGACGTCATCATCCGCGCGCGTCAGGGGCCTCAGGCGACGCCGGTCGGAAGGAATACAGAGGATGCGATTGGCTCGGTTGAGGTGTTGCTCTCGATGCTGACATGGTCGGACGGGCCGAAGACGTTCTGGGAGGACACGGCCGGCCAAGTGAGTCCGAAGAGGCCACAGGAGTGAGCCCAGGGCGCGGACATGGTCCTCAATGCTGCGATGGGACATGCGAGAATATATTTGGCCGAGCCGGTGCGCCTAGTACCGACAGACGGTCGCTCGCGATGGACTGTATCGACACTTCTCATTCGCTGGACCGTTCACTATGGACGGGCCACATTTTCTGCAGGACTCGCGCCCCTTCTGACACCCCGCACGCCAAACACAGACGCAGCGACACGTGATCCAAGCACTCCAAGTCATCTAACACCCACTGGTACCCGCTAAAACCTGTGCGGCCGCACAGGCTTGGTCAGGTCGCAGATCCTCGGGTCCCGGAGGAACTCCACCTGCTTGATCTTCAGTCCCATGTAGCCGCAGACGACGGCCTTCTTGTACTCGCTGTCGAGGCGGCGGTGCTGCTCGGCGCACAGGCCGGTCACGTGACGGCCGTACATGCGGCCGGTGAACGGCGACACGAACTGGCTCAGCAGCTTGGCGTTCTTGTAGTCGAAGCGCAGCTGGTGGCGGCACGCTATGCACTGCCGCCGTTCCGTCTGGTACGGGTTCTCCATGTCTGGGAGGGGCGCGTCGGGCGACGGAGCCGTGTGGCCGGCGGCGGCGGCGGGCTGGGGGGCGGCCTCGCCGGCGGCGGCGGTCGGCGGTGCCCGGGCCGCTGAGGAGGCCTCGCCGCGGGCCGAGACGAGCGTGGGCAGACGTCGGCTCGGCCCCCGCAGCAGGGCCAGCGCCCAGGGCACCAGACTCATGGTGATCTGCTGCAGACGAGGACAGGGTTACCGGCTGTGATGTCTGAATGGCCGGGGTAATGAGGTTGCAACCTAGCTGTTTTCCACTAAGGCCCCACAAAGTGGTGTATTTTTTTCCTACTAAATTTGATCCGAACTCTTTGAATGGATGGATTTCTGGGATCAGCGCTCACGCTAAGCAGTGCTTATTGTGTGAGCCCTGACCCCCCATCATCCGGTTGCGCAGTTCCAGGCAACGGCAGAATCTGTTGGCGAAAGCTCGACGCGCCGCAATGCTCGGCACGGTCCGTCCTGCCCCCTGATGTAACCTGACCTTTAGCGTGACCGCTGCCACTGGCCGCAGGCCATATCTGCGAAGGGTAAACAGGGAGCGCCTAAAGCGACCCGAACCAACCCGCCAGGGGTGGGTGGATTGGAATATAGGCACTCTAACCAAATACAACCCAAAGCAACTGGTGTCACAGATATACTTATTGGTTGGACAATGGCACATGAGGTCTTATGGTAGCTAGCTCAACTTTTCAAAACAACTTTTGGTTCCTGGTTGTAAGGGATTTACTAAATGGATGCTGTAGTAATAAGCTCACAGATACATGAATCATGCACAACAGACTCAACCAGCTCTTAGTGGCTGCACTGCAGAATACCCTTGAACATACACTTGCTCTTGAGGTCTGGACATAAATAAAATTAAGGCAATGATGGCAATAAGCACTGACTTGTGAACTCATGGATGATGATGATTTGAGTTTCAGGGTGTGCCAGTGGCAGAGTCCATTTGGGCCCATAACTAACATATTTCAACTGAGAGAAAAAACCATTAAGTTGGATATAAACTGGATGGGGACTAAAAATTATTGCATTTAAATGATAGGTACCATACAAATGCTTGTCTGTTAATGCACTTAACAATTTCACATAGAAGTAATTATGGCACCAATATTAAGATGAAGTAATTACAGAGACAAAATTAAGGTGCTTTCCAATCCCACCATTACATTTTTTATGGAACAGCCAGTTACTTGGTATGCATCTTTTCTGAATTCCAGGTTGGTCTCCGAAGTGCCCGCAGAGCCTAGATAACTGTTTTTAAACACAAAGTCAAGCTCATTTAAGCTCAGTGCCCTTGTTTGACCTTTTGAAGGTCATGGTGACCAAAATCATACAAGACTGCTCTGAGTTTTGCATTTGAATAAACAATGAAGGTTATGCTAGGCAGTATGTTCCTAAAAACAAAATGCTGACCTGGGTCATCTTAGGTCAATGGCCCATTCTGACCTCTAAGAAGTCCATGGAAGATGCATTATGTGGTCCCTGCTATTAATAAATTCAAAATGAGCACCAGAAACTATCACTTACAGCAAGTTCTAGCAGTAATAAAACAGGTTGACTTTGACCCTGGTCTAATCATCATACCTGACCTTAGGTCAATGTAATTTGCTCATTCAGTGTTTATGTTGCCTAAAAAAGCATCTCAGAGATGTATGGCTTTGTCTAACAGTCTGTCATTGCATCAGATTGAACAACTCCCTAGCAATTACCTTTGCTGAAGCTGTGGCCTGACTTTGACCTGCCATACATCAGCAGCCTTACAAGGCACACCTAAATGTTTTATGCCAAACAACCTGCTATTCAATTGCCTAAAGCTATGCCCAAATTTGTGGCGACTACGTCGCGCCGTTCAGAAACAATTGTAAGGAAATCTTTGGAGGGGATCAATTTGACCCCCCAGCCAAGCTCGTGTTAAGTTGGTTTTTGTTACGCTTCTTTCTGGGTGTCTTTTATGTAACTATAAAAGCACAAAAATGGCAGCAAAAATGGTATTTGAAGTGCAAAACAAAGTAAAAATATTTTAATCCAACCAAAAAGCTTAACAATCAGGACAAGTTTGCTGCAACTTATCGAATTATCCTGCCATTTTGAGGATGCTCCTGACCTGATCCTGGCTGACTGTATATGTGCAAAGAGTGCCGTGGAGGTACTCCAAAAAAAATTATCTTCGACACGTCTTGTATTCAACTTCGAGGTTCCTCACCAACCCAGTCTCCACCTATCCCGCACAACCACGTTGTAATCGGCAATCTCTCGGGGCGATCAGAACCCTGAGCCCAGAAATGTCTCAACTGCGCCATAAGTGGCAAACCGAAGGGTAAGAATCGGTAGCTAAATTTTTAAGCGTGGTATTTGCTGCCACGTGACGAGCGAATGCAAACCGCGCAGCAGCCGTAGGGTAGCTTTAGAGCTCATGGTCCCCTTGCTCCTGGCGTAAGTAACAAGTCCACTTTTAAAACACGTCATTTTTTCGTGTCAAACTAGCTAGTGTGTCTCTTAGAGCGCCAAGTTTGATCCGACCGGCCCTTCGGATGTCGAATTTGTGTGATGCCCGCGTATGGAAACTGCAAGCAATGCGCTGTCAGCAGAGACGAAGTACAACAATGCGAGTCAACAGCAAGAAGGGGCATGACCCCCGAATTTTGCAAAATGGGAGCAAGGCTTTCGTTTAATGCTGTGGGGCTGAGCAGGGAAAATGGCGAAAATGTGCCAGCAAAATATGCAAGAGATCGGTTTTGCACGATTTTGATTAGTTTTATTTACAGATTCATGGGAGGGGATGCGGTGGGGGCTAGAGCTCCCGCACCCAAAGCTAAAAAGGAAGCCTTATCTTTGATTGGGCGTTACGTGCACAGTCTGTCAGTAGTTATCTCACCGATGTTCCAGTGGCAGTGTGCTAACACAGAGCTTCCCAACCTCGAATTCCTGCGCGGTTTGCTTTGGGAATGGGCCGGCTCACACTGCCTTGTACTCACTCGGCATTCAACACTCATTTCACTCATTTTGGCACGGCACGACCGCCTTGAAAACTCATTCTACGTAGCGCACGGGATGAAATACGCATTTCACATTTATTCCGACATTCATGCGTATCGGATCACATGACGGATAAGACGTTGTATCAGGGCACACGTCCGAATGTAATTGTTCTCTTGTACCATCGTGAGCTCATTTCTGCCTGAAGCAGGCATCAACACGCAGGTGAGGCACTTCTTAGCGATGTGTATTCACTCGATCACCAAAGACCCGGACAAACGAGACGCTAAAACGCCAAAACGAGAACAACTTGACCAGACGTATACCTTCCTCACTCCATAGCGCACCCTCCTTACACAATGTCTCTGAAAACAACCCCACCACTCGTCAGCATGCCTCCAGAGTACGCACGACACCCAGCGCCGCGGCCACCCCACCCCTCTCCCAGCATCCCTCCGTACAAAGTCGCCTCCCCTCAGCCCCCACGTCCGCCGGGGTCAGCCGTCACCGGCCGTGGGGGTGTCGGCCGCGCCCGCGCCCGCGCCCGCGGCTGCGGCGCATTACTCGCGCCCGACTGTGCTTCTGCGCGCGGAACAGCTCGAGCAGCTCCGGTCGCCGCTGCTCGGCGAGCTTCTGCAGCTCCTCAGCAGACGACGCGCCGCGGACGAACTCGGCGCCCTCTGCAACGGCGGACAGAGCACAGGTGAGCGGCAGGGTCACAGTCGTGGAGAGGTCACGATCTGGGAAGAGCTCGGGGTCGGGGAAGAGGTCAGGGTTGGTAGGGGTCTGACTGCGGTTAAGAGGTTAATCGGTAACCGAGGCTGGCCAAAAGGTCTGGGTAATGGGAGGTCACAGTGAGGAGGGAGGCCGGGGCAGAGGAGATTGTCGGAGGAGAGGTCACCATGGGCAGGGACATCTGGGTCGAGAAAAGGTCACAAAAAATCACGAAAGAAGGGGAGGCCGGTGGAAAGGCCCAGGTTAAGAAGAGACCCCCGGCTAGTGGAAAAGTTAACATTCATACGCCGCAAGAAAAGGCTAGGTCAGGAAAGGTCATACGGAGGCGGATGTTGTTGAAAGATCAGAACAGCGTTGTGTGAACATGCCAGTGGTAAGAATAACGCAGTTAGAGGAGACGTCCGGTGGCAAATCATGAGTGAGGGTTTAGAAATAGGTTACGGGAGGGAACGAGTCAAGGAAGAGGTTACAAAAGCGTCTGGGTACAGTTCAGGGCCAGATCAGGGAAAACATCAGGGTCGGGGAGAGGTCCGTGAGGGTCGACAGCCTCCAGAGAAGAGTTTGCGGAAGAGTCAAAGGTTAGACTCATAACCAGGGAGGCGCCAGGGGGACAGGTGTTTGGGGAGGTCAAGGCTGGGAGATGTCAGAGCATAGTTCAGGGGTAGCCAAAGTAAAGGCGGGCGGCAGCCACGTTGCATTTGACAGGCTTTACGTTTTTCACGTTCTATAACATATGTCGGCAGCCCGAGCGGGTAGAGGCGCGAATCCTATCTCAAGGCGTCGGTCCACGCAAGTATCGTCTGCGTTAGCGTCGCCAACACGGATCTGCGCGACGCTCGGTTATGCCAGTCATCGTCGGACAAGCCGCGAACGTCCGCACTTTGAAAAAACGGTGCCGAACACAAGCTGCCGTCGAAACTGCAGCCAGGGTCGTGGCAAGATTTACATCACCACGTGAGCCCGTATCTACCACCCATTTACACATCACAATCTTCACTGTCCGTCAAAAGCATCCTTCTGACCTAAAGGGTGGCAACTCTGCATTTCCGCGTCGGCCAAATGCCGCCGGCTGACGCTCAGCGGCGATCGCTCAGTCGCCACCAGCAAGTAAAACGACGGTAAACGACGAGGCGCGCACGTACTGCGTGTTGCCAGCGGCCGGTGGCACTTAGTTAGCTCTAGTTAATTCATTCGTTGCAGCGAAGAAGTTGGGCGACAGTGACGATCGCATGTATTAGTGGAGCCTCTTCCGTTGACAAATAATAGAGAAATCATACGTATGGAGTTCAGAATACACATCAAACGATGCGTTGCAGGGGCGCGGCCAAGCCCGCTGGTGCGGCAACGCAGAACACCCAGCGCCTCGCGGGATGTGGGTTTTAGGGTCACCGCGGAGTGTGACAGCACAGCAACACTGCTGGCAGCACCGCTGACAGCTGGCAGCGGCGAAGTTGCAGAGATCTGGCATTTGCAGTGGCAACATTGCGGCTTTTGAAGCCTTTGGAATGCGAAACAACACTCCAACCGAGATGGAAAGCTGCAGAGCAGGATTTGAAATGTGGAAATCGTTGAATTCGCCTTCGGAAATAGGCCGTAACCTGATTATAGAAGAATGCATCATGAGATGATCCCTCTGGATCACTTATCTTTCTGCTTTGCCTCAACAGCCCCGACACAAAACTATATGGCCTAAAATCGGTAAACGCTATGACAGTGCTTATCTAAGGTTCCAATTAACACTACCCCTATGGGTTTAACATTGCTTCTTGAATCGGATGGCATGAACTTCTTCAGGCTTTTACGACAACCCCCTCAAGGCATGAATAAAGGGAAGGGAAGAAGGGGAAGGGGCGAGCGGTCACCGACCGATTTCCGTTCACGTTGTGCATGATTCGCCTCATGCGGCTGTGCGAAACACTGGCTTACACATGAAAGTTGCCTCCCAGGACCCGCATACGCCCCGGGTAGTCAGCACATCACACCCGGTTCCCGTCAGGCATCCTGAGAGCCAGGGGTCAAGCCGGTCACGCGATCTGATGAATGATGTCGAAGGCATGCATAAAAACAAAAATAACCCGTACATGGAAGGCGACGGGCATTTTCGTGCATTTTCAGACACAGCTCGGTGGCTTAGCGAGGCAAGCCCCCAGGCACTTGTGCTTAACAGTTATCACACGACTTCACGCTCGTAGCAAAAGGCACCTTTTCCACCAAAAGGCACCAATTCAGAAGAAAATGGGGAGATAATGTTTGGATGAAGTAACATGCAAGATATGACTGACTCTTCATAGAGACTGCACGAGTGGTTCACATCGGTGACCCGATGTGACATGTCAGTCTGTGTTCGCGTGAGAACCTTCTTCTCCCATACCGACTTTGGTCTATCTGTCACAAGGGCATACTGACAATGCCCTGTCACATACCACATCAGGAGATTTATGAGACTGCAGGCAATGGCTTGAGCATTTAATGGCCCATACACATCCATACTCGGTGCGAAGCATCAGCCTTTCGCGAGCCGATGGCTTCAAAGCGTGTGCGAGGGGACGGGGGAGGTCCGGCAAAGTTACCAGAGGTGCCGGTCTGTACCCGGTCAGGCTGAATGCGACGCTTACCTTTACCTCTTCCCAGGCATCGTCTGCATGACCCGAACTAACCCTCTCCGTGCTCCCCCTCGTTTCGTGAAGTCTTTAATTCAATGGACAACCAGAGTCTCCGAACAAAAGTGCAAACTCATAGCCTTTACCAGAGGTCCTTGAGTCTTGACCACTTCATACTACATGAAAAATATGATTATGCCCTAATGCCCACACTAAATACCTCCAAACTGCAGCCAGCCACAAAGAAGGAGTGGGGAAAGCCATTCCAAAATCTATCTCAATCAGTGCAGACGCTGTAGAAAGCATGAACAGGACTGTAAGTACCCGTGAGACGCGCGTCGTCCGGCTGCAAGAAGAACTTCCGGGTCTGGCTCCAGCCGCCGCCAGTGCCCCCTAGCGACCCTGTGATCGCGCCACCTTCTGCCTCTTCCTCGGAACTGCTCGAGTCGTACTGGAACGGGTTGGTGGCCGCGCCATCCGTGGGCGGCATCTTTGTCTTGTTCTTGATCTTCGACGTTTTGTACTCGGCCTCCTCGTCCACGGGCTCGTCTGTAATTTTGTGAGGATTGTCATAATCTACAATTTCAAGACGCATAAAATAATTTTAAGGACCTTGTTGACAGGTTTTAGAGCCCATCAACTCAGGCTCACTGCATGATCACACAACTTGCTGCCGGATTATTTCATTCTGGGCATTCACCAAAGGTGGATCCCATACATTCCGCCACCGATATCTAATACGACGTCTAATTTACCGACTAGTCAGGATTTTGGGAATGAGAACTGCATGGCCTGGTAGCGAAGATCAGTCAATTGGCAATACTTCAGAACGTCGCAGCCATTTTCCCTCCGCCAGCGCCGAGGCCCAGCCCCAATGACGTCACACATCATGTGATGACGTCACCGCCGCTCACCGCGTCCATCGTCCCTTCCGAGCATCTGCAGCAGGCTGAAGCCGGGCGCGCCGCCCTGCCGGCCGCGGCCGAACAGGTCGCCCAGCGCCGGAGCCACCTCGTAGAACTTCTCGCCCGTGACCTGAGGTTGAGTCGCCGCCGGCGCCGTCGGGGTCACGGCCGAGGTCGGCTCGGCGGGCTCCCGCCGTCGCCCCGACGCCTTGGCCTCCAGCTGGTAGCGCGCGTGCTCCTCCAGCGAGGGGTCAAACCGCACGGGACCGGGGGCGCTGTGGGCAGGCAGGGGCGCGCTGAGGTCACCGCAGGTCACGGCCATAACACTCTGGGGCCAAAGGTCACACAGAGGTTATGGAGCTTACCCAAGGAATAACAAGGCATAGGAGGGTTGGATAGCGTAACATTAGATCAAAGTATTATGAGCGTCCAAGTAGTAAAGCGCGGTGCTCTGAATAACTTACGAGGCGACGGGCAACGGAGAGCCCGTTGGTCTTAGTATCAAACACTGCAATCAGCAAAAATGACGGATGGCCGGTTTCAGCCAGTGATTTTGCATACTGTATGCCATGGCTGACATCACAAGGGCATCTGACTGGGCCCCAAGGACCACTGTGACTAAGGTGGGCACTGACATTGTGGATAAATGCTCCACAACTGCATACACAAACACAAATACTTTGAATACCTCCAGAGCCACACTTCTCCGCAAAGTAACACCATGAGTCGCCACAAAGTATCTTTATACCAGCCTCCCCCACATCTGGCCCGCGCTTGCCACCCCTCAGTCAGCCTGTTTTCACTCCCCCCCCCCCTGCCAGCCTGGACCTGGCCCACCAGTCGGCCTTCACCTTGCCTATCAGTCGGCCTTGACCTGCTCCCCAAGTCAGCCTTGACCTGCTTCCCAAGTCAGCCTTGACCTGCTTCCCAAGTCAGCCTTGACATGCCCCTCTGGTTGGCCTTGACCTGTCCCCTCCAGTCAGCCCCGACTTGGCCCTTCAAGTCGGCCCTGACCTGCAACCAGCCGGCCTTGATACAGTCCCTGTCAGCCTTGATTTGCCCCCCCCCCCCCCAAGTTGGCCTTTCCCGATCCCCCTCCCCCGGTCAGTCACGCACCGTGCGTCTTTCCGCTTCTTGGCGGCACTGTCCGGGCGTGCGTCCGTGCCGAGCACCTGCTGCAGGATGTCCATCTGCTGCTCGTGCTCGCGCCGCACGCCATCCTCGTCCGCCGGCTCGTCCTCGTCTACCGGCTCGTCCTCGGCCCCTTGCTCTCCCCCGAAGCGCTCGTCCAAGACGAAGCGCTCGTCGGCGCCGAATCGGGACTGCAGCGCCTGCAGCTGCCGTCACAAGGGGATGGCGTGAGGGACGGGAGACGGCGTGATGGCGTGAGGGAAGGCAGGCGACGGCGTGAGGGTGGAGAGAGACCACGTACCGATCGGGATGAGCAGTTGCCGTGAGGGACGCAGGAACGATGCAATACGTGTATATATATATATATATATATATATATATATATATATATATATATATATATATATTGGCATGAAGGCAAGGAAGAGAGCACGAGAGGCGGAAAGACTACGTGAGGTATGGGGAGACGACGCCAGTGTAGAGATAATGCTCAAAGAGGAGCACACAGACGTGCGTGGCGCAGACAGCGTAGCTCTATCTAGGGACATGAGACTGCCCAGATGTGCTCTATGGGATCATCTTCATCACGCGAAAACGCGTCACGTAATGCGAGTTTGCAAACACGCGGAATTCATCCAACGCTGAAGGGGAACTACACTCACGGATGGAGGGATGTCACCGAAGCTACGGACATGCAGAACACAGGACCCAAACACACTGGTCGAAGAAGTGACCGAGCACGGAGCGGCGGGCGTTTAGTCGAGCGATCTTGAGTGAAATGTTCCAATCATACTGTGGAGCTGTGCTAGCAAGAAATCAGGTGGCGGATAAGTGAACGCAGGAAGCAGAACACAGCAGACAGACATCAAACTTACATTGTAGGCGTATGAAATGGCAGCTACAACATCAGAACAAGAACAATCAATCGGAGTAGCACACATCAGTGACATACCGCGCCACACAAGAATAAACCAGAACCGCGTGGCCGGGCTCGCCCACTGACCTTCTGACCCCTGGCGCCCTCGTACTGCGGCCGTATTCGGAAGTCGTCCCCGTCCGGGGGGTCGCCGTCGTCCTCGTCGTCGAACAGGCCGCGCCCGTTCGTGGCCGGGGTCACGGGGTCAGGGTGGGGGTCATCGACGCCGGGCTCGTCGTCCGCGTCATCGAAAACGATCCGCTTGTTGGGTGGTGGCGCATCTGCCTGTGGAAGGGGGCAGAGCCAGGTCACACTAGTGCGGTTGAGGCCACACTGGGTGGATGAGGTCACAGCAGTGTGGGTGAGGTCATACTGGGTGGATAAGGTCACAACAGTGTGGGTGAGGCCACACTGAGTGGATGAGGTCACATCAGTGTGGGTGAGGTCACAACAGTGGGAGTGAGGTCACACTGGGTGGATGAGGTCATATCAGTATGGGTGAGATCACAGTGGGCAGATGAGGTCACACCAATATGGGTGAGGTCACATAACGTTGTCTTGGCGCTCGGTCTCGGTC
This sequence comes from Pollicipes pollicipes, assembly GCF_011947565.3. Classification (NCBI taxonomy): domain Eukaryota; kingdom Metazoa; phylum Arthropoda; class Thecostraca; order Pollicipedomorpha; family Pollicipedidae; genus Pollicipes; species Pollicipes pollicipes. The sequence continues at coordinate 1,397,098 of NW_023596251.1, read as the reverse complement.
AGGTCACATGGCACCAAATTATCCTAGGCGAGTACAGGTCACCAGGAAGCCGGTTCAGACTGCTAGAGAGGGAGGGGAGGGGTCAGCTCATCAAGGGATGGGATCGCCCGGGGGCACGGGCAGGTCGCTAGATGCTGGAGCTACATTACAAGTGGTCGGGTCACCAGAGCATCAATACACATCGACACTGCACGCAGACCAGCCTGTCGCCAATATGTGTGCACGTCACCACTTGCATGTCCACTTCCCTCAAGTGGAAACTCAACAGCACAGTGAAATCTCATACCAATGTCTTATCCAACAGGACCAGACAAAATCATGTTAGAGAGACCATATGCTATGATAATGAATGGACCATGCCATAATATAAGAGCTATTACGACCAGTAGCATCAGACGGTTAACATCACAGAATCATACAAGACATATAATAGCAGAGCCGTGCATTTCAGAGTTTTGCCAGATCTCAATGGACTATATTAAATGATACAGTACGAAGACACATCACTTTACGGCACTTCTCGAGCAAGAATCACACTTACCACTATCTTAGACCACCCAGGCCATCAGCCCACCTTAGAGGAGAGTGCCTGCTGCAGCGCGCGCTTCTGGCTCTTGAACGTCTCCTGCCGCTGCCTCAGCGCCTCTATACGCTTCTGATTGTCGTCCCGGGCGGAGGTGGCGCCCGCGCCGCGCGGCGGCTGGGCAGGCTCGCTAGGTTCGGCCGCCGCCGCCGCCGGGGTCAGCCGGCCTTCCCGCCGCCGCGCCTCGCCAGCGGCTGGGGCCAGCGCGCGTCTGGCCTGATCGGACGCCTCAGACTGGGGCGTGGACTGGGTGTCCGGCCGCCTGGGCTTGTCCGGCGGCCGGCGGCCGGCCACGAACGGCTCGTGGGCGGCGCCGTCGCCGTCGCCCCACACGGCGCTGAACGCCTCCAGCCGCGACAGGAAGTCACCGTCGGCCGCCGCTCGAGCCGCCGCCGGAGTCGCCACCTCCGTCTCCTCCTGCTCCGACGCAGACACTCTGTCGGCGTGCGTCGTCCGGCGTCCCGCGGCGCCCTCAGGCGACGACGCGGCCACAGCGCCGATGCCACCGAACATACGCAGCGCGCCACGCGCCGGCACCGGCTCGTCTGCCGGCGCCGGCTCGTCTGCCGGCGCCGGCTCGTCCGCCGCCGCCGGCGTCGGCCGGCTGGGCGCGCGGCCCTCCGCCGGCGCCGGCCGGGCCGCGCTCCGTGCCGCTTCTCCCAGGGAACGCTCGCCTGCGCCCGGCGACGGCCGCTGCTGGCCATCGGCGCCAGTGGCGCCATCCTCAGGAGAGCAGAAGTCGACTATGCGCCGCGCAGCGGGCGCGCCGCCGCTCTGTTGCCGCTTGGTGGCTAACACGTCATCGATGATGCTCTCTTGCAGGGACTTCCGTTTCGGCGGGGCTGGGGGCGTGGGCCGGCTGGTTGCAGCACCATTGTGCCTTGGTGCATTCTGCTCGCGCTCCTTTTGCAGTTTGGAGAGGAAGGACTCCTTGGCCAGCTCCAGTTTCAGACGCTTGCCCTTCCAAAATGTGCCATTTAGTCTTTTGAAGCCTGGAACATTAATCACAGGAATGATGAGGAAAATATTTTCATGAAGTCACACCATTTAGAACACAGTTATCACACATCCTGCCAATCAGACACAATGCCAATGTCATGTGTTTCCACAGTTGTCTATAATATACATCTTAAACTTGAGTCAGTGCTAATGTTGCAAGGTGTATGTTATATATATATATATATATATATATATATATATATATATATATATATATATATACATATAAACAAACCTCTCTAGGCTTAGAGCTACAAACTAGAGGCTACAAAACCCATCCTGGCATCATGACTGACTATGGTATTACTCCATGCAATACTTACATTTTGTAACATCTGAGCTTGTAGTTTTGACATTAACATATGCAAATACATAATTGACAACATTGCTCTCAGCACGCTGCTTTATTTCCACACTCTCAACATTTCCAAATTTTGAAAAGAGCTGGTTCAGATCCTTTTCTGTCACTTCATGGTAAAGACCTCCAACATATATCCGCTTTGATTCCATATCTGTGCACCTGAAAATCAGGAGGTAATGAGTCACAGAAGGGTATAACATCCTCTCAAAAAGGTTGTGAAAGGGTAATAATAAGGGGTAGAGCATGAAAATCAACCCATATGCAACACATCCAAACTTAAGTCAAATGATGTAGCAGGCAACACTAGCAACCAGGATCTGAATTGTTTGCATTCCTACATGAAGGATACAAGTGTGGATGGAGATTGATGTCTTCTTTACACAAAGGCAAATCCGCAATGCTGGCTGGTGGGATGAGGAAGGGGCTAATGCTGGCTTGGAGGCCAAAGTCTAAACAATATGTTGGTTTTTGAGAGCTTGTTGACATGTTCCCCTTTACAGGATATCCAAAAAATATTCCACTTAAAAGTTATTCAGACATTCTAAAGCATCTGAAATTGCATTTAATTCCAACTTTCACTATTGTTGGAGCCACATTCATTGACAATTTTACAGTAAATGCAAACTGGCAACATGCTCTGCAAAAATGATCAGATCAGATCAGATCAGATCAAATCAGATGAGCCTTCCCTGAAGGCTTCACCTGAAAATACTTTTGCTAGTGTTTTTCACTCAACATAGGTAATAAAGGCTTTAAACTCCTACTTTTTTAGCATTATAACCTCATAATTTGTATGCTGAGTCATCACCCCCTAACATACTAGGAAGAACTGGTTATACAACATTAAATAGCAAACACATCACATTAACAAAGCTCAATATGTTAACCTGTGTTGATAATCAATTTCATTTGTGATCATGATCACTGCTTCAAAAATTAAGCATCACCAATACATTGTAGGTATATCCTATAATATTGTTTTCCCAGTACCACCTGGAATATTGAATGTTGTAACTCAGCATTAGAGCTCTGAGCTCATAAGTATCTTTAACTAGACTTAGAAGCCATCTGTGAACCAGATCATGAAAACACATGTTGTGCAAAGCATATCCAGTATAGCAGTGACAGTGCAGGTAAAATTTCAGCATATCCAGAGAAACTAAATCTGTTCAGTTTGATACATAAGAGCCATTACTTCCAGCACACTGCGATGATTCTTCACGGAATTATGCTGTTGCAAAAGCATGTTCAGCCTGGAGCATTCTAAAACATTTCTCACATAAAAAAGCTTTGAGATTCAGCATTCTGCGCACCCATGTCAATGTACATCCAGCACAGTAGTTGGATTTTCAGTGAACTGGCCTGTGCACATCCTTTCTTATACCACATATGCTAACATCTAATATTTCCTTGGTCTGTATATCTTCACCAGCATTTCTACATCTGGCCTTAGTTAAATTGAACACCAGCACCATGAAGAATCATTGTCTTCACCTTATTGACAGAGCATCATACGAATATCACACATCTTTGGCATGCAGAACACACACACGATATAATTCAAGCGCTCCACAAAAAACAGACACACACTGACCCCGCCCAAATGAAGTGCCGCCCGGCACCGTGGTTCTAGCGCTCTACAGTACCCCGACACATCACCTCCAGCATGTACGCGTGCCCCGCAATTCTACCCGCATGTCACACGAAACGCACGATTCCCTGCCACGCGCTGTGCAACTTGACAAATGAAATTAAAGCGTCATTTTCGTCATGATAATAGTGCTCCGAGATGTTCAAAACAACAACAAAGCTGCATTTGTTCTATTGCGTGTGATCCGTGATTGGTGTAAAATGCTAGAGGAAGGCTGTGATTGTCAAAAACTAAAAGGCACACGCCTGATCGGTTTTGTGTAAGCATGCCAACATTTCGGTACAGAAGACGCAAAAAGGCGACCTTTTGAATACGTTTGCCGCACTTTCTGCTGCTATCATTGCGGCTCTCGCAGGCAGCCAACCGCGGCTGTGGTGACCAGCTGCAGCTGGTTTTGAAACGTGTTTTTTTTTAGCTCAGGTTTAATTTAGGAGGTCAAGAGAAACAATCCTGACTCGAAATGTGTGACACCTGATTCGTCGACCCACGGATATCTGGCAGTCGACCTGATCCAACACTTTCCTTGTTCTGGACGCAGGCGGAGCTCATCTTGGGCTTTGCCGTGACGTTAATCCATACAATTAGCTCCAATCAGTTGCAAACATGGTTTGTTAATACCTGGGTGAGGGCAGTGGAAGTTCACGGAGGTTCTGGGCGCCGATACATTTTTGGTTGCAGTCATGCTTATGATCGATCATAAGCTTGCCAGCGAGCATGATCATAAGTTTGTCATTGATCATATAGATAAGACAGTAGCAATAGCCTTATTCCTGGGAGAAAAACCAGGAGAATGGAGATAATTTTTGGTTTGAGATATAGCTCTCAGTCCGCACGCGTGGAACGTAGAGCCAGCCGTTTTGAATTGCGCTTGAAAAACGGCAGGGTGCATGAGAGCAGCTACCAATGAGTTCACGGAGCAGCTCGGGGGCACTGTCAACAAGAAGCATTTTGGGCATGGTTTTAAGGCTACGCTCTACCAGCGGTTCTTGCACTCGGCGCCATCTGAGTTTGGGCGGTGCACCGGGCACTGCGGCATCCGCGGTCCGTGACGATGCGGGCACCCAAGTTTATGTGCTTCTGCAGTTGCCTCAGCTGTGTGATGGTGCAACCTTCACAAATAGACATGAAGTATTTAATACGAGAAAACGCCAGTCACCAACGGCTCTACCACCAGCTACCTAGTTTCGCGCAGAATACGGCGCCGCATTCTGGCTATTTTGATCAGCATATGTGGCATTGACGAATGACGCTGCATGTGTGTTTGTCCCATATCAAGGCTTTGCCGACACGAACGGAGTAATTTGAACGACCGAGTTGGAATTATTTTGGAGCTTCGGAAAAACACAGAGGAGTTTGCATTTGTGTTTCGGCACCCTTATTAAAGACTTATCTCAGTTGCTGGTAGGTTTATCCTTAAGCTCTTTATCTTTTAACCTACTCTAAAGAAGCCATGACAGCTGCTATTTCTTTCCAGTCAATGCCCATATGCCCGAGAGTAAATCATTACAAAGTAAGAGGCCTCAGTCCTCCCCACCCATGAACACCTCCACCCATGAACACCACCTCCCGCGCCCATCTATCCGACACGCATGGAGGGAGGAAGCACTGGCCCATGGGGCCTTGGCGTATTGTCCCCGCTCCCACATATGTGCAACACACACAAACAGACATAATGCATTGGCTTTTGGTAAGTTTTGAGTACCATCATATGCATCCCTCCCTGGTAACATTTTTTGCTAGCTTGAGACAAACCGTCAACCACTGCAGGTGAATGTGCGTATATCTATCCTTTGCGATTTTGCTTCTCGGAAATTCAAGTGCCAAAGACGGCTGCCTTTAAGACGGATATTTGGTTCAAACTTAAACACATCCTAATGTGCTTGCATACTGCCATAGAACGTTTCCGGAATGACGCGCATAGCTACAGCCAAACATTCTCTTAGGTCGCCATTGCATATTTGCGGTTAGATCTCCGTTACTGGCATCAAGATGCCTTTCCTTTGCATTTCCTTTGCCTTTTTTCAAGGTACCTTTTTCTTTGCCTTTCCCAAAAGGTGTGTACACGATGACATAACATCTCCGTTATCAACTGATCATCTATTCCACCATGGCTGGATATCGTACAGGAGTCGCACAAGACGGTACTCCAAGTTTCACCAAACTTGACATTGGAGAATCAAATCCTTGGGAACCAAAATAGACCCGTAGCACCTGGCCTTGGGGGACATGTCTGCCGCTGCATTCCATGGTCAAAGACATTCACACAATCTAATGCAAATGAATGCATGCCTTTACAAACCGGCCTTGAATTGCTGGGCTTGTTTTCATGTTTAAAGGCGTTTTTGGCTCAAGCCACTTTCTTTATATCTTGGAAGCTTTTTCACCTCAAAACGCCATCTGAATCTGCGACATTGAGTGGCGATCGATCGTTACTAGCACATCCCCTGTCCTGCCTTGGTATTCTATCCCTATCATGTCATACAGAGTTTTACGTGAGCTCTTGGAGCACGGAGCAGCCCATAATTTACGTTACGCATGTTTTGGACATGTTCCCCGCCCCGTCCCTTTCCTTACGCACCGGCAACCCAAGGCGAAACTCAACATCCGCCGGTCACGCTGTGTTAACCGAGGCGTTCATAGAAGAAAACGTCTTTTTGGCCCCTGAGCTAAAGATGCGAAACAAAGGCGGACGTGGTGCTTGTCGTGTTGGGAAGCCAGCGTCATCCATCTCATCTTCCTTACGCTTCGCTCACGCTCCAACAAGATCTACGCCCCCGCCATCTCCATGCATGACGTAATTTGTAGACGCCTCTCATAACTTATCGCTTGTCCTAAATCCCGAGGGACGGCAACAGTTTTCGTTGTTTCTTGGGCTGTTGGTAAATATTTATTTATACACTATATAGCTGTAACCATTTTGAGACACTTTTACCTATACGCTGAAATAATCGTCCAATCTTGGGTTTTCCCGGCTTTAATATGCATGGTGTTCAGCGCATAAACGTCACGTTTAGGGGTTGTCCATATGCTACAAAGCGTATGAAGAGGGGGCGAGCGTTCTGATGAAACGTAACCGACACGCAACGAGGAGGAGGGGCCGGGAGCTGGACAGCGTGACGTTACGGCCAGCTGCAAATCCTACAAGTCATAAACACATCTAAAAGCTGGATACCGTTGGCCTCTCCCCATGTCAAGCAACATGCATGACATTATTTCGCAATTTTAGCTCAATAACGACCGAACGACCGTAACAATCTTGGGAACTTGCGCTCATTACGGGGTGACTAGGGGAAATATGGGAGTTTTAGCACAGCGTAAACAGTGCGCAACCATGGACAAAAGGTGTTGAAAAGTTGCCCGAAATGCGTAAGTAATTTATGGACGGCCCCTTATTAGCTGCTTCGGATAGCTTTCCCGCAATGAGGAGGAGGAAGCCGGAAGATGAAAGTCCCTCTAATCCAAAGCGCATGGAATTAAACGTCACGGAGACAATGGCGTTGCGTAAAAAGGAACGCTCCTTCACAAAAGGAAGTCCTTCATTAAAATTCGTCATCCCTGCTGCCGGCTGTCTACACTTTTTACGTACCGCGCGTGTCAATCTGACCTGCACCACCGAAATCTTTTCAATGCATGCCAGGTGTAAACCTGAAGTCAGAGCAGCGGGAAACAAGCTCAATAAAACATATTTTTGATTTGTGTTGCAATGCCAGATCAGAAAAAATCAAGACTGATTTGGAAGTCATATTGCGGGAGAAACAGTGTCACTGCCAACCCACCCGCAACCATTGGATATTTCACATTACCTAAGGAGGCGGCATTCGCCATTTGAGCCTTTCAAGTCGCCAGCATTATGCGAACTACATTCACTGACGCCCCGGAAAACGTGAAGCGCAGGCGCAGGACCGGTTACTCAGCTTGGAATCGATATCGGGCAACAGGATGCCGTCGAAGTTGTCCGACAGATTCCATTTGTGTTCTGTTCAGCACACTACTCACGCGAGATACCACATGGTTAAATTCTGTGGCGCACATGGCATCACGCTTCCATTCTTTTCTAATGACAGCCCACGCATGGCCTTCTTACGGCCAGAGCTATTTTAAAGGGGGTGCGGTGAGATGGGAGGGCAAGTCTCAAGGGGAACTTGTCTGACTTCATTCTCCATAAATCATTTTTGGTGTCACATTTTCACTGTGCTTGCAATAAGCATTGTTTGCTAAACAATAAGCTGGTTGTTCAGTTACACCCGAAACAATCCACATATACACTAATTCAGCATGTTCGCATGTAGGCACAAGATAAATCATAAGTTATATCTCGGCGGAAATTTTCTTTTCAACACATTTTTGTCGAAAACGACCGCTGATCCGAAACACACCACAGCTTGACACAAAATAGTGTACACGCATGACCCAGATGACCCACTAGTGCTGAGTGGCAAACACAGCTCACTTCTAGTGGGCTAACGTACTGTATCCACGTCACGCTTTCAGCGCGAATATCACGCTCCCATCAGGCCTAAGCACACGTGTCGTGGCCCCAGATACATGACGTTTGTATAATGGAGACAACTTATCATGCCCGTACACTTTGCCAACACCACATGCCCCGCCTGGCGCAAAGTGGCTGCGCAGCCGATGCGACCATGCACACCACGTATCGAAACACCGCGGCCTAATGCACCCTAATTTCAACATGGCAACACCAATCTCAGCAAGGGCTGTGCGAGCGCTTAACAGCATTGATGTGTTGAACGTGGACCTTAACTGCAACACACGTCGCACACGCAGCACACAACGGGCAACATAGTAAAACAAGGGCCGTGGTTCTCCACGAACACAAGCGCCGAAGACCCGCGCCAGCAATTTCACGTGCCGCCCAGCGCGAGCCAGGCAAATTTGCCTCAAAATACCAGGCGCAACGAACCGAGCGCCGGCCGCCAAACCTCGGCTATCTGCACGGGACGGCTCATAGATGGTGCGCGAGTCGCGCCGGTGTGTTTTGGGAGTTCAAGCTGGGTCGTGCCCTGAGGAGCGCCTGCGGAGGTCATTCAAGGTGAGTTTACTAGGGCCATGTGACCTCTTCTTTAATATGTTGTTCGTGGTGCGGGGAGCTATCGAACTAGGGCTAGAGATCGCTGAAAAGCGGTGAATGTGTTGTCGAGCATTATAAATACGCTAGGGCGTTCTCCAATAACGAGAGGTAAGCCCGTAAATGATGATGAATGCCGAAATTAAGACAGCTGATGGAGCACTGTTGTTCACCTTGCATTGACTTTTGGATTGCGTCTGCGTTGTGTGTACATCTGCATCTGCATCCGCATCTGAAAGATGTATTTTTCCGAGGTGCATGCAGTTAAAGTGTCAAATTTGGTGTGCCCGGTGTAGGATATCACGATCGCTGGGAGCGCAGCACGTGTGTCGCTGAATCATTGAGCAGTTCCTGTAGTCTGGGTTTTCACCCAATTTTGAGTCTAGGTCTGGTGCACTGGTATATTAGGCACGATGGATCACCGCATATTGATTGAACCACTGTCCGCATGTCAACGTGACTGCATTTTCGGCATGAACACGAAGGCAGGAAGTTAGCTCCCCCCCCCCCCCCCCCCCCGGTTCTCTCCAGATTGGGCAAAAGGGGGTTGGTGTGGCTTGTGAAGAAATCCCCCATACGAGACCCCGTCCAGGCAATTTTGCTGCGAGTGGCGGATGTCTTTCCTAGTCCGCAAGTTTATCAGAGCAGGGGTCAGACTTGTTTGGTCCTACGTAGCTGGCACATGCAATGTATATGTCAGTTACTTATGCTTTAATCTAGGGAGGGCTCGTATCCCCAGGAACAGTGGGAGTTCTTGTAAGCTGGGAGGAGGGGGGGGGGGGGGGGCACACGCCTTTGGTGCTTTCCTCCTAGTCAGCGCCCAGGGCCAACACATTTTTTCGGGGGGGGGAATGGGGGGGGCGGGGGCACTTATTTGCTTTCGTCAACGCGCTCGAAGCTTTAAATATCGGAAAATGTAGACTCAACCCCTCTTGGCCCTGCCGCTAGTCCCGCGCCCCTGCCCCGCCCCCTCGCCGGGGCAGGATTCCCGGCCCTGCATGCTGCGGAGCTTGACTGGTTCCAGGGCTGTGCCACTGGCGAAAAGCTGAGGGGCTTAATGACCTGCCGTGCTGACTTCTCCAAGAAGTGTTCATCGGCAAAATGTTTGATTGCGCAGGTTTGGGAATGAGCCCTACATCCTTGCCGTCGCAGAACGGTTTCATCGTCGCTTATGTATTGCGTCGTGGGGACGTGCAGACTGCAGATGGCAGAATGTTGGTAGCATAGCATGAAGTACGCGAATCCCGTGTGTAATATTTGGCTGTCAACCAACCTCGCTAGTCGGTGGAAACGTGTGCTGGTTCGAAAAGACATCAGATGTGTGTGCACGTGAAAATCCCATATCATCACCGGTAAGCGTCTGGGGGGCCTCGGGGCCACCCTCGGCCCCTTCAAAACTCGATTTCTTGTTATGCACCACGCCTGAAGCATTCGCCGCGACGCGCTCGGGAAGGTTTGATTGAAAGTGCTCCGGTGAAGCCACTCGTTCGGTGTGGGTTGCAAACCAGCAATCACTTGTGCAGAAAGGCACAGAACCGCATTCAGCTATAGGGGGGGGGGGGGGGCCCCTCCCCCCTCCGATGCTCTAGCCGAATAATTCCAAACGAACAAATGTTCAAATAAAAGCCCGGAGAAAGCAAACGAATGTGAAAATGTGTATTGTTCGCCAGGAATGTTTCCAAACTTCTGCCGCTTCTTGTTTGCTCTTGTGCTCCTTAAACGTATTGTTAAGTACGTGAGACACATGCCGCCGATACAAATAAGTTAAATTATTAAATGATCCGGTTTCTCCTAATGGCAAAATAAAGCTGCCCAAGTCTGGGAAATATCGGTATGTCGGAGTTCCGGAAGTCATTCTCATTGTTGGCCATACCCAGCTGATTTTGCCAAATTTCATCCCAGGGTGCATTTTAAACACAACGCCATACACCGTGAATCTGTATGGCTTTCCTCCGATGTGTTTCATAAATCAGGGAGCTTCCGGACCTAGTAATGCATCAGGTAAGGTGCGTACTATTGCTTGCTCACACGCACTTGCGGATCTAAGAAATAAAATCGCTAGGACATCCATCGGCAAGCACGATGCTCCGACTTGACGTAATCGCGTGGGGTGGGTTTGAGAAATCCATGAAATATTATGAAGTATAAGTCAGATACTGTTCCACGCCTCACTACATCTCGCGCTACTGAAGGGATGGCGCCCCTTTTTTAGGGTAAAAAGACCCTCGGCATTGAATGCCTGGGACCATACATTCAGCCCATGTGCCTGGAAAATTCTTGTGGGGCACCCAGAGTCTAAAGTAGGGTTATCGGGTTAAAATTGGAAGCGTATAAACTGGGAAGATTAACGGCTCTAGAGTTTTGAAACCATTAGCCATGTATCAGAAAATAGATAGCAAATTATGCGAGAAAGGCCGCCGGGCTCTTCTTTTTCAGTGGCTCTGAGAGTGTCTTGTGGTCACTTTATAAACACTTTGGTGTCCGTGAATCTTGCAAAGGCCGTTTGAGACTTCTTGAAGGTGACATCTAGCCCACAAACTGCTGCATCTGAGCATCACATTACCTTTCGTGAGTTAATGGTGACATGTTTTGAGTTGTGCTAGTTTTACTGTATGAATATAACTACGTGGAGCCGGCAAAAAACAAAACAAAACAAAAAGCATGGCGTGACTTTCCTTGACCCGACCTAATCTGATAACCAGATTGGTGAACCGACGTGGTATTTGAGCAATACAGGATAGTAACCCAAGTAAACGCTGTAAATCCCATAGGGTCTGTGAACCGTTTTTTTTTTACTTTTGGTGTGGCACCTCTGGTTTAGCAAGACAAGGGGGTCATGGGATGGTTAGAAAGTTACCCCCCTAGGGCAAAGCTGGTGGGGCTAAAACTTGGTGGTGGTTCTGGGACGCATGTATATGCTGTCAGGCCCCGGTTTTGAGAATAGTTGGCAGTTACTAGGGCTACGGCTAAAATAACTACGGCTTAATAACACCCTTGGCGCTCGTTTGTCTTTTTCTACACAACACGGTCATGCGGCCTGCTGGAACTAACGAATGTTTTTTTAAAGAAATGTATCCTTAGAACGTCGCAGAGATAATTGTGAGTGACGAACGTAGCCTAAACACTCAACTAATATTGAAATGTAACGTTTCTGCAAAAATCCAAGCTATGGCCCATGAAAGATAAATATGTGAGCTTGTTTATCGCGGCGTCACACACCTCCGCGATGTAAAATATCGGGCAAGGTCCCTTTGGCGTAGCGGGACCCAGCCGTAGTGAGACCCCGACGTATGGGGAGTCAGGGAAGCCTTGGTCATTGTTTAGCCATAGGACTCCTGATCACCGCGATGAAAGGTGCATTTTCTAGCATAAATGTGAGACAGTTCGCCTCGTTTGATACGCGGCAGCTGCTCCCCATCCCGTGGCCGCCTAGTCTTGGACTTCTTCCCCGCTTCATTACAAGAAAGCTGGCGGTAGAGGAAAATGTGGCCTTCTATCGCGTATGGTTTCAAGACATTCGTTTAAGTCTTAGGCCAAACACCCGAGCGCATCGGTATGATTTCAATACCCCAAAGATCTTTGAAAACAACAAAACTCAGACGGGCGCTACATAACAATCTACTAAGAAAACTACTAGCTGACCCCCACTTGATGAGCTCCGGCACGGGTCCTTAAAATGAACAGATTTGAAATAGTCTTCATGATGAACTGTTTCACCAAATCCAAAGCATCAGGTGTCAGTATCGCACTGCGTCGTTCACTCTCCGTTTCTCAATGCATGAATGGTTCGCCGATCTGCGTTTCCACGGCGATATTAATGACATGGCAGATTTGACATACCTTGCCTTTTGCGTGAAAATGAACCGCTACGTTATCTTCTAGTGACGTTGTCCAACCCTGAGGTAGTCTCTCCACCGTCTGGAAATAATATTTGTGCTCAAAATTGTGTTGGTAGGAACTAGGAATCGATGTCGGTGTCTCACACCAGGCGCACCAAGCCGAGCGGCCCTCGCGATCACGTGACCGCGCGTCAGCTCGGGCGGGGATTGGTCTGTGCTCGGCTTCGCTGTGTTGGAACCGCGCCAAATCCAATGGCAGGGGGCGGAGCCAAATGGAAACCGCAGTAGGGAGCGTAGGTCGTAGGTTGCTGCCGCGTCATTTTTTAGAGAGCTGTATTCACGAGGTGCGTGTTGCGGCGAATCCGGGGGTTGGGTGCATTCACTTTGCCGGAATCTTTTAGGTAGCAAGCTCACTTACCGATTCGGAGCTACGCGCGACAATGATCATGCGGTGGCCTGTCGTGGCTGCGCGCAGCCAGTAGCCTCTAGCCCTGCGTACGTTAAAATGGAGCTGCCCATATACTCATCGACGGTATTTTCGCGTGTCTGAAAACCAACGTTAAAAGATGATATTTGTGGTGAAATAATCAGAATTTAAGTGAATTATGGTAGCAGTATTTGGATCAGGCTCCACCGAGAGCATGTCTCTTTGCCTGATAACGTACGGGGAGCGTCGTTGCTTATGGAAGTCAGGAGGGATAGCTTGAATTCCTGGCATAGCTTCAGAGCGTGGCCGTGTTTATTGATGGAATTGCTGGAGATTTGCTGTTCTTGGCGATGGTTCTGGCCGAGCATCCAAAGGCTTTGCCAAAAGGCCTACAAACACTGAAAAGGCCGATATTTTTTTAAATACCTTCTCGGCTGGTTGAATTATTTTATGGACCCTTTCAAGGAGGGCTCGACATATGAATACGCCAGTATGTTCCAACCTGGTTCAGTCCGTGCTAGAGGGCTTAAGGGACGTCTTTGGTAAGTCATGGGGTGAAATTAGAATGCATTGCGTAAGCTGGAACAGGCTATTCGCTCACTACTTGAGCTCACTGGATTAGCCAAAGGAGATCCGAGGGTGGCATTTCTAGATGCCCATTTATCGACCGCGGATGGTGCTGATGGTTTCCAATCTTTTTACGTTGATCCACGTGAGTCCAAATTGCTACCCTAGCCCGTGTTACCTGGCTCTGACTGGGATTTAGTCATCCGCAAGCGACCGGGGAGGACTTTTTCACTCCCTTTCTGTCTCTGGAGCCAGTGCACCGATTTTGCCGACATAATTCGCACACGACAGTCCGAGACACAAAGCCAAAATCCGAAGTCTGTCAGTTTTAAAATGCGTTAATGCATGTATTCGGAGTTGAGCGCTTTTACTTCATCTTTCGGCTCTCATGGGATTCAAATTGTCGGTTAGTCAAGTTGCATCAAGTATTGGTGCATGCGACGCGAATGGAAGTGCGTATGTGCGGTAGCTTTCGTTCCATTTGTGACTTCTCGAGGTATACCAAATGGGAGACCAATTACATTTTCAGATGGTGGAGGAGAAAAAGAGACAAAGATTGCATTTGACGTGCGTTCCGTTTTGATGTGGCAACTTCTCGTATTTGCATATTGCCAACTTCTGGTGTCGACCCCTTCAAAATAATGGATTCGTGTGAATTTGCGTTCATTAGCGCACATGTGCGCAAAATGTTGAACTTCTCATTTTTTGCGCATTCCCTTTTCCGGTAGCTCGCTCTTCATGCTGCGACAATTCTGCGAAAGTTTTGCTTGGAGGTGTACCAAACGTGAAGTTCGGAACACTAATGGTAGCTGTACTATACAATTGCCTCGGGCCATGTCGGCAGGATGGGTCCAGCCGAAAAGATGCAATGTAAATCAAACGTCACTCGACAAGATCAACTGACAAAGCTGCCACATTTTCGAACCCGTTTCGTACGTAGATTCTGGCATTTTATTACGTATGCTTAAATTCTGGCAATTGTAGTTCGGGAATGAAGTCATTTTTGTAGGCCGCATATTTCCAAAATGGTCATGTGAGAATCAACGGCAGGCAGAGGTCAAATGTGAAAATAAAATGAAGCTGACGGAATGCACCAACATAGCTGCCACAACTTCAAAACTCAATGGAGCGATCATCACACGGTTATCGGCAACTAAGACTCAGATTTATGCAATTTTCTGTCAAAAGTCCAGTTAAAAGCCTCCCACCCCACCCTCCCAAAACTCCCTTCCCGGACAATTCACCTCGTTCCTGACTTCGCGTGCCCGCAATTGGTGGGATATTTCCAATGAAGCGAGACGCTGCTTGTTATTTTCGCGTCCTGTTCATTGGTGGCTGTTATCGTCAGTGCTGACGCACGCTGGCGCTAGCTGGATATTGGCAACGATTAGCCAGTTTGGAATGGCGTGCCATGCGATCAGATGACAGATGTTACGTGTTACAATATTAGCTCAAGTGCACGTAAGTCGGCGTCAGGCTGCGCATCGACGTGCACATGGTGCCTGCTGCTGGGTGGAGGCTTGATCAGGCGTTCCAGGCAGACAGCTCGCGCATTAGTAAGCATGACCTCGAATGCAACGGCGGGCACTCAGCAGACGTGACCATGTTGAAAATGCCGACTTGACATGGAACAACGAGCAGCAAACGGTGACCTCGTGCGGCGGCGGAGGTCAGCTGGCGTGACTTTGTTGAAAATACCGACTTGACATAGAAAGGACGAGCGGCAAACGGTGACCTCGTGCGACGGCGGAGGTCAGCTGGCGTGACCATGTTGAAAATGCCGACTTGACGTAGAACAACGAGCGGCAAACGGTGACCTCGTGCGGCGGCGGAGGTCAGCTGGCGTGACTTTGTTGAAAATGCTGCCACGGTCGGGGAGCAGTGTTGGTGTAAACACCAGGAAATTCGAGAAAACTTGTATTTAAATTGTCCACAGGCTTCGACAAAATTATCCTGGATGCGATGTGTGGACACGGCAGTACTCTGCGTGCAGTAGCGCCACCTATTCCTCATCCGTGGTCATTACCGCGGTAAAAGGGAGTGTTCCACATTCATATGTGATTTTAAATTGGAATAGCCACGATGAAGAGTATTCAGTGCAGTTTACATCCCTGCCATTCTCAAACCTCAACCCCTATTCTTTCTGAGCTACTCGCCCGCGAAGATGTGCGGACTTTTCCGGGGATGTGCGGGACTTTCAAGGTCACCTGGGCATCCACGGCGCCATAAGGACGTCATTTAAGCCCTGTCATTCAATCAGCCATGCTGCGATCAACGCCGGGAAAAGTGTAATTATCTAGTTGTTCATATCTGGTGTTCGTGAGTACGATTTCTAGATGTAACGGCTGTCGATTGACTCAATCAATACTGTACAAAGTACAGTGACGTAATCAGACAGTGGCGTTTTGAGGAGGATATTACTAAATAGCTGAGTTGTATTGTTTAGAGTGGTTTTTTGTTATTAAAAGTATGCCTATAGTTATAAGTGATATTATTTCATCATATCTGATTCTTGCTTCAGAAGCTTCAAATGTCAAACATTCCCTCCTAAGATGAGATCTATTTTTAAGGCTATGTTGATAATGCCATTTTACTAGCAGAATACAGCAAATATAGTGTTGACGACAGAACGGAAAGACAGTTTTTCATTAGACAGCTGACACGTACCTAGCAGCGAACCTTTTGCGGCACTGCTTGACAGGCGCCCGTAGTGAACAATGCCTCCACCTCTGACATCAGCGTTGTTAGAATGTCAAGTTACTGGGGGCTCAGAGGCCTGCAGCCGGGCGAGGTCAGGAAGGTCTTCGCCAGGAGACCGTCGACAGATTCTAATTTTTCGGCGGAGGGACGCTTGATTTGGCTGTCATGGCTTTGGGTCTGGTCATTGTCTATCTGTAGGAGATCGTTGCCCAACCGGCCTGCTGTTGTGTCGCCGTTTAATTGCGCATACATTGTTGGCTAGATACTACTGTATAGAGCTGTTATTATATAAGCGCTGCGGTCTAACAGTCACGCGGGTTGTTGGGACCATCGCTTACTTTGGGTTATTCTACTGGCCGTCGCATTGGTCTCACAGCAACTGGCAGATATGCAATCGATTGCTGCGCAATAGGTGATGCCCTGGGCAGCTCGGATAGTTTTCAATTGGCGTGGAGCTGACTGTCACCGAAGCTAACCCATGGACAACGGCTAAGTAAGGTAAACTGATGTGCGGCTCCAGTATCGTGACTGAAATCAGTGCCTTTACGTCTCTGCATATTTTTGGTTCATTTTGTTCAACCAGAATAACCACCGACATAGTAACGTAGTCCATGATCGGATAAGGTTCCACTGTCAAACGACGGCTTGTCATTCCCCATCCAATCTAATATTATGCACAGTAAAAGCATCCCTCCGACACCCGGCGCTCAGTTCCAGGTGTCTCGCTCGCGGCGCATGCCTGAGGGACCGACGCGCCACCTACGCGATGCCGCGCCGCCGCTAGCGCCGCCTGTCGTCCGCGCGCGGCGGTGAGCGCCGCCGACCGACACGGGCCATGCTGAGCGTGATGGAGCCGGGCGCCGCCGACGCTACTGCCGCCGGCGATCAAGGATGGCGCCAGCGGCGCGCGCGACGTCGCCAAGCCGCCGCCGTGCGGAAGCGCCGAGATAGGCGCGGGTGCGCCGCCGTCGCCGATGACGGCGAACGGCGACGGCGGCGAGCGCGCGGCGCCATCGCCATCGTCGGGCGGCGCCGAGAGCCAGCTCGAGGCGGCGACGGCAGCGCCCGCCAGCTCGGAGGAGGACGTGGTGCTGCGGCTGTCCGAGTCGGACGGCGCTGAACCGGATGGCGGACTGTCCGAGGACGAGGATCGCCTGCTACGCGACGAGCCCGGTAGGTGGCACCGGCCGCGGCGGAGGCGGCACCCACCCCCGCCAGCCCACCTTCACTCGCTGTGTTAGAGTTGGCGATGGCATGATGATACGGTTCTGGTGCGCTAGTGAGTCCTCCTGTGTCAGGCTAGTGACCGGTTCTCGTGCGCTGGTGAGTTCTCCTGTGTCAGGCTAGTGACCGGTTGACGTGCGCTGGTGAGTTCTCCTGTGTCAGGCTAGTGACCGGTTCTCGTGCGCTAGTGAGTCCTCCTGTGTCAGGCTAGTGACCGGTTGACGTGCGCTGGTGAGTTCTCCTGTGTCAGGCTAGTGACCGGTTTTCGTGCGCTGGTGAGTTCTCCCGTGTCAGGCTAGTGACTTTGTACCAACTTGTTTACTTTGTGTTTGTTTTGTGTGCACTGATTTTGATGGTCTTTGTTTTCTTATTACTATAACTTATGACAATACCTATTATTCATTACAATGCTGTGTGGTCAAACCAATGTAGAGGCGGGTATTTCAGGGGTCTGAGTGCTTTCGAGCACTTTGTTTTCTGCTGTTTGAATGGGTAGCATGAAGGTTTTATTCGTAAATTTCGTGTTTTTTCTAGTGTAAAACTTACCATCTAATACCAGATCCGATGAATAGCATGATGTAGCTGGTTGCCATGCGCTGATACGCCTGCGCCGCGACTATCCTGACGTTGAGGAGCTCTGTCTACAGCCGCCAAGCGGTCCTCGCCTCCGGCGCCGGTGTCGGCCGCGTCCGAGCCAGCCTCGCCCGCCTCTGCCGACGATGCGGCGGGCGCCGCCGACCCGGTGGACTTGCCCGACGACATGTTCGAGAGTGCTGCCGCCCTCAACGCGGCCGAGGAGGAGGAGGAACGCGAGAGGCGCGAGTCCAAGCAGCGTGCGCTCGCCTGCCTCGAGGCGGCCGACTCGCTGGACGCCAGCGAGATGGGCGAGGCGGCGGATTCCATGGACGCGTGCGACGCCGGCGAGGCGACGGATTCCATGGACGCTTGCGACGCCGGCGAGGCGTCCGACTCGATGGACGCGTCATACCTGCAGGTGGCGGCCGACTCGCTGGACGCCGGCTGCGAGGCAGACGAGGCGGGCGAGCCGAGCCCAGCCTCCGGTGAAGTAGCCGTTCAGACGGACCCTGAGGAGGAGCCCAGCGAAGCGCTCTCCGGCGAGCCGGCCGAGCCCGACGACTCGGCCGGGCCGGACCCCGACGATCCGGGCGATGCCGACGGTCCGGACCCGGCGGCGGACGATACGGACGACCCGCCCGCCGCCGGCGGTCGTAAGCGGCCTTGCTCGCCGTCGGACGCGGCGCCCGACGCCAGCAAGGTGCGCCGGGTGGAGCCGTCTACGGCCGCTGCGACCCGCACCAAGAACTTCATCGAGGTCAAGAAGGTCAAACTGAGCGAGGACAACATGCGCCTACTGCAGGTTGGTTGGCTGGCTGGCTGGCTGGCTGGTGGTGGGTGTGTGATCGGAAGAAAGCTGGGATGGCTGGGCATGCCGCACAGGAGTGGGTGGGGCACGCAAGAGCATAGCATCTGGCAAGGATGGGCGGAAGTTTGCTAGTTGCCGGGCGTCATGCCGCTAGCTACCGACTGTTTCCAGTTTGGGCTTTGCCAACGCTGCTTTGGTTCACTTTCGTTTTCCTCCTGAGCTGTCACTGTGCCGGGCTATTTGGCATATTTCAGGGCCGTGTAAATTATGTATTTGTTAGCAATGATGTGACCGCCACATAGAATCTATTAATTGCACGTGCCGACGAGCAATGTTTGCCCGGGCTCATCGGTGTGACATCACGCTGCAACAACGCGCGGCTGTTGTCCGTGGGCCGTCCACCACCGGTACACCGGCGCTGGCCCGGCCCCGCGCGCGGCGCCGCTGGCTGACAGCGCCCCCGCCCGCCGGCGGTCCCGGCAGGAGTCGAACGAGCGCGAGCGGCGTCGGCTGGGCGAGCCGCAGCCGCAGCCGCAGCCGCAGCCGCCAGCCGTCAACGGCGTCAAGACGGCGCTGCTGCAGCGCGTGCGCCAGCTGACACGGCCCGACCTGGAGACGTGAGTGGCGCGCCGGCGCACTGGCGACGCTGGCGGCCAGTGCGGCCGGCCGACGGGTGCCCCGGGGGAGGGCTGCTGGAGGCGGACGGCAGCCACGCTCTGAGGCAGTCGCAGGCTGGGGAGGGGAGGTCTGTGCCCACCGGTCCCTGCTGGTGCCGATGGGTCGGAGATGGGTGATTGTGAGACGCATCTGGAATCTCGAAGTTAGAGCCTGAATGGCTGAAATAGGAGACGTGTATATTTGACCCAGACTAGGTTGTCGTATCATGTTTACCACGCCCATGCCTTCCGTCCATGCCGTACACGCTTGTGTTTTCTGGCCGAGGTTGTTATGAACTGACGTGCAAATGAGGTTCGATGTTCCCACCAAGTTTCCGTGATTGTGTTTGTGCTGTTTGTTGTTAATGCTGTTGCTGGACAGAACCGGCCGGAGCTGAGTCATCTGTATCCGAGTCCACGTGGATGTGATCAACGTGAACCGCTGTGCCGCAGCCAGCTATATGGAGCCGTGGTCCCTACAGTGGCCATGCAGTCTGCAGCTGTGTTTGTCATGGTGCCTTCGCGATCCACTGGGCTAAGTCTCCTACCTCGTCGCTGTTCTCAGGGTCTGGGGCTCTCACGGTGCCCCCGCCATCCACTGGGCTGAGTCTCCCACGGCGTCCCTGTTCTCAGGGTCTGGGGCTCTCACGGTGCCCCCGCCATCCACTGGGCTGAGCCTCCCACCTCGTCCCTGTCCTCAGGGACTGTGGTTCTCACCGCGTGCCTGGTCCGCAGGGCCATCCCTGTCTCTGCTCAGTGCGGCTGCTGCTCTGTGTGTTTGCCGCGCGAGGCTGTGCTCCTTACGGCGTGTTGTCTGCTGCTTCGTCCCTGCTGCGTGGTGCTGTATCAGCTGTCCGGGGGCTCTGCACCTCACCACGCCGCCGTGCCCTCAGCCTGGTGCTGGACAAGATGTGCGAGTCGATCGCCTGCCGGAGTGTTATCGGCGAGAGAGAAGCAGTCGGCCGAGAAGCATGTGACGGCCGCCGAGCGCTTCCAGAAGAAGATCAACCTATCTGCATAAGCAGGTGACACGTCAGCAACCGGCCGTGCAGCGGCAGCGGCCGCCGCCGCCCGCTGCCGCCTCCACGGCATCTCACACTGGGGTTCTGGTCTCTCTCCTCTCCCTCTCTCTCTCTCTCTTCTCCTCTCTCATCTCTCTCTCTCCTCTCTCTCGCTCTCTCTCTCCCTCTCTCTCTCTCTCGCTCTCTCTCTCTCTCTCTCTCTCTGTCTCTGTCTCGTCTCTGTCCTGTCCTCTGTCTCTGTCTCTGTCTCTGTCTCTGTCTCTGTCTCTTGTCTCTGTCTCTGTCTCGTCTCTGTCTCTGTCTCTGTCTCTGTCTCTGTCTCTGTCTCTGTCTATGTCTCTGTCTCTGTCTCTGTCTCCTGTCTCTGTCCCTGTCTCTGTCTCTGTCTCTGTCTCTGTCTCTGTCTCTGTCTCTGTCTCTGTCTCTGTCTCTGTCTCTGTCTCTGTCTCTGTCTCTGTCTCTGTCTCTGTCTCTGTCTCTGTCTCTGTCTCTGTCTCTGTCTCTGTCTCTGTCTCTGTCTCTGTCTCTGTCTCTGTCTCTGTCTCTGTCTCTGTCTCTGTCTCTGTCTCTGTCTCTGTCTATGTCTCTGTCTCTGTCTCTGTCTCTGTCTCTGTCTCTGTCTCTGTCTCTGTCTATTCTCTGTCTCTGTCTCTGTCTCTGTCTCTGTCTCTGTCTCTGTCTCTGTCCTGTCTCTGTCTCTGTCTCTGTCTCTGTCTCTGTCTCTGTCTCTGTCTGTCTCTGTCTCTGTCTCTGTCTCTGTCTCTGTCTCGTCTCTGTCTCTGTTCTCTGTCTCTGTCTCTGTCCTCTCTCTCTCTCCTCTCTCTCTCTCTCTCTCTCTCTCTCTCCTCTCTCTCTCTCTCTCTCTCTCTCTCCTCCCTCCTCCCTCAAGTGGATAACAGTGACATTTAAATTATTATCCTTGTGAAACGTTGTTGTTAAGTAAGGGCTTTGATGCAACGGTGACCTGTCAACAAGGCTTACGAATCCTCATGCTTCTGTACCAAGTCCCGTTCACCGACTTCATCTCAGTTTTGGCCATTTAGACGTGTAAGACATGTTATTGCGGGCTATTTGTATCGCGATGTCGTCCTGTCTCCTGATGATGCATGCGGGGAGCATACCAGAGGCCATCGAGGCCGGTGGGTGACCCCGAGTGTGCGGTACTCTCCGCTCCCCGCCGTGCGGACCATTGCCGAGCCGCGTACACGGCTCCACCGGCGCCGGTCTGACCCTCCGGCGGCGCCGCTCCCCAGGTAGGTGATCTGCATCTGGTGGTGCGCAAGCTGTCGGCCGAGCTCAAGTCACGCCGCGCGCCCAGCTATCCGGTCAAGATCACACGCACCGTCGGCCTTCAAGTCACGCTGGCGGTCAGTGGCCGGCCGGGCCGGGGTGGGCAGGAGCGGGCCGGCCTGTGTAGCCGGCCGGCCGGGGAGCGCCGGCCGGGGAGGGCCGAGCCGGGGAGCGCCAGGGAGGGCCAGGCCGGGGAGGGCCGCGCCGGGGAGGGTCGAACCGGGGAGCGCCAGGGAGCGCCGGGCGGGGAGCGCCGGGCCGGCCGGGGGAGCGCCGAGGCGGGAGGTGCCGGCCGGGGAGCCCCGGGCCGGCCGGGCCGGGGTGGGGAGGAGCGGGCCGGCCGAGGAGACTGCGATGGGAAACGATGGGTGTGGGGCCGCCGAGCGGCAGGTCGTCGCGTCCGCTGCCGACCCGGATCGTTGGCTGGGAAATGTAGCCGTTCACAGGTACTGGCGAAACATGACATCATCAGAGACACATTTGGCTGTGGTGTTGCTGAGAAGGCGATTTGTGTATTCGGCGTCATTCAACAGTGCGCATGCCAGGAGATCCCCCGTGCATTGCTATTGAATGAGTGGGTACCTAGCCCGGCCCACTCCGTTGTGCTTTAGCACGTGTTTCCATGCAAGGGTGCTGTGGTGGGTTAGAAGCGCTCTTCGGTGGGCATCGGTGGGTTGTGGCCGTGTGGAGGCCTCCCCCGCTCAAGCTGTTCCAGGTGGGTTGACCGCCGCCGCTTGAAGTCGCGGACAGACTGTCTGCCTCTTGTTGTCGGTCTCTCTGTCTCTGGCCGAGTCCACTTGTCGAGATGAACGGCGGCTGCCTGTGCTAGACCCACGGTGACTCTAGCAGCGCTGTGTCGTGCTGTACGATCGCCCGGTACGACTCTCGCCACTTGGTGTCAGCCGGCTCCCCCTCTGACGGCCGCCGCGCCCCGACGCTCCTGTGACGGCCCCGCCGCGCCACCCCACAGAAGAGCGTGCCACCGCTGACGAGCCGGCCGCGTCCCGCCCCCGGCGCCGCCGCCGCCACCCCGGCAGCCAACGGCGTGCTGCGCGCCCAGCTCAGCTCGCCCATGCGGCCTCGGATGCCGGGCAGG
Organism: Pollicipes pollicipes; assembly: GCF_011947565.3. Classification (NCBI taxonomy): domain Eukaryota; kingdom Metazoa; phylum Arthropoda; class Thecostraca; order Pollicipedomorpha; family Pollicipedidae; genus Pollicipes; species Pollicipes pollicipes. The sequence goes on along the minus strand of NW_023596251.1, from coordinate 1,374,210 downwards.
GTGAGTACGCGCGGCGTGGCGACGCTGGTCTGGCGCGCGCCGCCCCGCGCGCGACATGGCGTGCTGGGCTTCGCGTCCGGACAGGCCCCGTGGACGGGCGTGGTGTGCGCTGTGCGTGCCCTGTGGTCGGGGTTGCCTCCGGGAAGTCCTTGGTTCGAGTGTAAACCGGTGCCTGCTGTAGTTACTGGGTCTAAGCGCGCCGACGCAGCAGGTGCAGGCTGCTCGCGCGGGTTGTGTTAGTTCTCAGCGTCGCCTTCACAGGCGTCCGCTACTGGCGTGGCGCCCTACGGCTGGCGCGTGTGTGGGCCCGCTGCTGGGCGGCGGCGCGGTGACCGGGCCGGCCGGTGTGTGTGTGTGTGTTCGCAGGCGCCGCTGAGTCCGGCGCCGGTGCCACTACAGCGCACCGGGCTGGGCGCGCTGCCCGGGTCCGGAACCGGCTCCAGCCCCGGCTCCAGCCCCGGGCCGGCCAGACGAGCGGGCCGACCGCCGGCGCCGGTGAGACGGCGCGGCGAACGCCGCGGAGGCCCAGCTCTGGTCAGGGCCTGGGCCCGGCTCTGGTCAGGGCCTGGACCCGACTCTGGTCAGGGCCTGGGCCCGGCTCTGGTCAGGGCCTGGCCTCAGCTCTGGTCAGGGCCTGGACCCGGCTCTGGTCAGGGCCTGGCCTCGGCTCTGGTCAGGGCCTGGACCCGGCTCTGGTCAGGGCCTGGCCTCGGCTCTGGTCAGGGCCTGGACCCGGCTCTGGTCAGGGCCTGGACCCGGCTCTGGTCAGGGCCTGGACCCGGCTCTGGTCAGGGCCTGGACCCGGCTCTGGTCAGGGCCTGGGCCCGGCTCTGGTCAGGGCCTGGACACGACTCTGGTCAGGGCCTGGCCTCGGCTCTGGTCAGGGCCTGGCCCGGCTCTGGTCAGGGCCTGGGCCTGCCTCCGGCCGGGCTGCGGGAAACCTCTGGTTATGGGCCGGGCACGTCCCGGACGGGGCGTGGGGGTGCTTCTGTAGGCTGATTGTTGACCTGACGGGGGTTGGTGACGCTTCTGTAAAGAGTGAGATGTTATTAGCGCGTGCTCAGTGGTAAATGCCATTGCCCGGACACTTGCCCGGTCCGGATTGCGGATGCCCCAGTAATCGTTTGGTGATTGGGTCTTTGGCTTGGTGACGCCTCTGGGAGGGGTTTTGTTGATGCTGCCACAAATGCCGGGGATTGGGGGACGATGGACTCGCGGTGTTTCGGATGTGACTGGGGAGTTGCCTGGCGGTTTCTGGCCGGCTCGGCGGCCGAGCAGTGCGGATGGCGGCGGCTGCGTGGGCTCCTGCCGGACGTGAGCGGACTCCTGACCGCCAGGTGGTGCAGTCCCGCGGCGGTGCGGTGGCGCTGCTGCCGGTGGTGCGCTCGCCGGCGCCGTCCAGCTCGCCGCATCGGCAGATGGCCCCGGCGCTGGGCCCAGCCGCCGCGGCGCAGAAGCCGGCCGCGGTGAGTGGCCGCCAGACGGGCGCTGTGCGGGGGGGGGGAGGGGGAGGGGAGGCGTGCCGAGGACCCGCTCTGGAGGCCCCGCAGGAGGTTGGGCCCAGGGGACATGGCGTGCGCTGACAACGAGTAGTGGGCGCACCGCCGTTGAGCAGACCCGTGCGTACTCAGTGTTCGCACCCTACCGCTCAATGTCAATCAATTCTTTGCTGGATTTGGTGAGGGTGAGGCGACGTCTTCCACTCACGACGTTTGAGAACAGAACTGGGCGCGTGCACTGTGTCGGCGATTTGAGTTCGTTGTGGTCAATGTGCCCAGTTGCCGCTTCCCCGGGTGGCCAGCCAGGCGTCTCCCCGTTGACGACCTCTCCCCATTGGTGACCGGTCTGCCGTCGCCGCCGTCCGCAGGCGCGGCAGCTCTCGATGCCGGCGCCGACGCCGCGGCCCCGTGGCCGGCCACCTAAGCAGCCGCAACAGCAGCCGCCGGCAGCGGCGGCGGCGGCGGCGGGCTCCGCCGACGTGGTGGATCTCACCGACGACGACGACACGCGCCGGCCGGCCGGCCGCGGCGGCGGTGGCGGCGTGCAGGGCTCGCCCCGCCGGCCGGCCGGAGCGACGACGGTACGGAGCGGCGGCGCGGCATCCTGCGGCGTCCCTACCTGCCTCCCTCCCTGGTCGCTCCTCGCTGCGGCGTCCGGCGCGGCGCTGGGCCGGGGCCGCTGTGCTGCCTGCGCGCCTGCGCGCTGCTGATCAAGGCTTTTGTCGTGCCTTGTTTCGTTGTGTGCACATGCGTATTCGATGTTTTCGCACGCAGTGTTGTCCTTACGTTCTTTCGTGCAATATTTTAAGTATACGCTTGTCAGTTTGGAGCCCGAGCAGAGCCATCTGGCCTAAAACACATCAGGGGACGTGCGGGCTCCTGTTGGGACACCGCACGTATTGTGCGAAGTGTCGGCCGTGCCGGGACGTGTCGTCTCCGGGGGTCGTGGGGTTTGAGACAGCTCCCGACCTTCTCTATGCTGGGGCTTTGGTCTTCTGCTGGGACAGTGTTTGTTAACCGGTGTCTGCAATAACTACATTGGCTTTTTAAGTGTTGCGTTGGACAGCATCCCCTGTTGGTTAAGCAGGATCAGGCTGCACACTCCTGGCACACTATAGGTGCAATGTTTCATGGCATTGATGTTTGCCACCGTGCTGCCTGCTGTTTTTTTGTCGTTTTTTTGTCTTCATACCAATTATATAAGTATGGTGACCGGTTTCTGGCGAGGTCCAGTCTTCGCGCCCCCCAATTGGGCCCAATCTTCACCAGCTTCGTTGTGTCCGCTGCGGGCTCTCACCGGCCCCGCCCGCTCTCACCGCCCCCTCCCCCCCCCCCGTCAGACGGTTTCGCGCGTGGTGGGAGCCGTCAGCCCGGGTCGAGGCCGCGGTGTTGGCCACCCGGCGCCGTTCCCGGTCACGCCGCCCAACCCGGCTGTGCACACGGGTCAGCTGCTGCCGCCGCCGCCCCGGCTCAAGGTCACCAGGCGCGCTAACGGTCAGTGACGCGCCGCGTCGCCAGCCAGCCAGCCAGCCAGCCAGCCAGCCGGCCAGCCAGCCAGCCGACCGTCGGGCAGGCGCTGACCGCGCTGGTCGGCGTGACCGGCATGGTCAAGCTCGACAGGGCCCGTACCGATGGCGCCGGGCTGTTGGAGATAGCTGTGGATAGAATGGCGGCGTCGCACGTCTCATGGGATCGGTGGGGCGGATGATGAAGTCATTGGACGAGACCGAGAGGGCGGTCCATTAGATTGTGTGATCAGTCTGGGCAGCACATGACTTGCGGGGTGAGTCCCCGATGTGTCGTACCCCTGCTATGCGGTGACGCGCGTCGAGGGTCAACGGTCGCGTGCAGTCCGTGGCCAGGCAGTAAAAGGCGACGGTTCGCGAGCGTCCGTCGGGTGGTAGACGGGTGCAACGCTAGGTAGTTTCGGGCGCTGCGTGGCTGGTTTGGTCGCTCAGCCAGCCGTCGTCCTGTGTTCCGCCGGTGACGTCGGTTCGGCCGGCTCCGTAGGCATCGTGCTGTCCTGGACGATGGACCTGACGCCGCGGCACGCCGGGGTGGTCAGCTACCACCTGTTCGCGTACCAGCAGGCGGGACCCGTCAACCCGCGCGCGAACCCCTGGAAGAAGGTCGGCGACGTCAAGGCGCTGCCGCTGCCCATGGCCTGCACACTCACACAGGTAGCGGCGGCGCGCGGCCGGCTGGCGGTGGCGGCCGGCCAGCTGGCGTCCAGCGGTCTGTCCGGTTTGTTTGTGCGGGGCAGTATCTAGTCAGGAATGTGGCGATCAGGTGGCAGTTTAGTCGGTTCGGTTCAGCTGGCTTGTTTCTGAGTGTCTCGCCGTATCTCGGTGCGCGCTGTCGCTTCAAAGGAGGTCATGTGTCGCGTGGGCCGTTATGAGACTGCTCTCATGCGCTGGTCGGCGGGGCGTGGACGGCGTTCATTTTCGTCCTGGGAGTAGTTATAGCGCATTAACTGAATGTTTTATCTCACAGGCTTTGAGGCTCTGGAGCAAAGTCCGCGTTATCAAATGCCCTTTCGGTTGGATTCAGTCAGGATGCCACGCACCTATCTGGGGTGGGCAGCGTGGCACTTTGGTGTGCGATGTTGTACTCTCCATGTCCTACGTGACGCCATGGTCTGCGATGCTGTACTCTCCATGTCACACGCTCGCGGCTGGTGTGTCGCTGGGCCCGCACTGCGCCTCGCCCGCTCACCCGCCGCCCCCTGCCGCAGTTCCAGGAGGGGCACAAGTACCACTTCGCCGTACGCGCCGAGGACAGCTTCCGTCGGCGCGGCCCGTTCTCGAACCCGAGCTCGATCGAGCTGCTGGGCCCCTCCTAGCTTCCGGCCGGCGGGGCGCCCGCGGCCGCGGCCCGCGTCCCACTGCCAGCAGCGCAGCGGCGGCGGCGACGGCGGCGAGCCCGTTTTACCGGCGGCGGCGCGCGTCCCGACGTCGCCGCCGCCGCCGCTAGTGTACATTGTGACTCCGCTCCGTGTCTTTGAGTAATGTTAGATGTGGTAATAAAGAGATCGAGGATGTGCCGAGTTTGGACCGCCGTCGTCAAAAACGACCGTATTGGAAAGCCAGGCCGCCACAAAAAGAGATCATGTGGCGACTTGCTTCGCAATGCTAGGCCGGGAAAATAACCAGGTCAAATCACCATACGTACGCGTGCAGATAGCTATTTTGTAAGGCCATGGGTCAGGTGATGGTGATACAATCGGAAAATAGCCTTAGGGAAAGAAGCCGAAGGTTGTATGCAGCTACTTCAACCCTGGATTGGTCCAGAGAATCCAGCCGCTGTCATGCGGGGCTTCCGACACCTTTCGATCCCCTCGCAAGTGCTGACGACTCCTGTCGGTCGTTCAACCCTAGCCTGAACACTTAAAACGGAATTGTATTTTTCGATAGCGCGTTTTACGCAAATTAACGCGCACCGTAAGCGCGGACAAATACTGGTGAGCTGCTTTGGGCCCTGTTGAGAAGGTAAATGATACCCGTAGACGACCTAGTTCCAGTCTCAATAGTTTGAGGGCTCACGGAGGCGCAGCAGGTACTCAACTTACCTTGGCTGTATGAAGTGGTCCCAGCATACATGGATGCCCAGTAGCATTTAAGCACGATTACGCCGAAAATGTAAAACATTTGGAAGCGTGTTTCATGCGGCAGACGCTGGAGTAAAAGAAACGCGCGCTCGGTGCGTCAAAATGTCCCACAAAAGGCTAGTTAAGCTTTGTAAGAAAAAATATGATTAGTGGAATGGGACCTGCGTTTATTCGGTCGTAACAAATTGGTTGAATAATAGGTAATCGTTCTAACGGTGACAAATGCTTCAGATGAAGCCAAAATGTGCACCTTCGGCGAGTCAAGGGTGTATATGCTTCCTAGATGCCACTGGGTCTGCATGCTCGTTTTTCACAAAAAAGCTCCAGGTCTTCGACAAAAATCGAGACAAGCGGACCATTCCCCAAAAAGGTGGCCTTAAACCGAAGTGCCCTGAAGTCGAGAGGAGCGCGGGTGTTTTTGCTGGTTAGCTGGGTCTAATGGCCCGAGCCCCTGGATCCTAGTCCCTCACCTTCCAAGAACGATTTTCACCCTTCTCCATAGTGAAGGAAATATTGGGATAGTGTTCACCGCGTTTTGGGAAAAGTTTCTCCGCAAAGATCAGTGAGCACCTACATAATTTTCAGTTAGGGCAAAAGGGTCTCCCAAATTATGGGAGGACATAAGCGTGCTTTTCTCGCCCTGTCAGCAGGAGGCGGAGGGGTGGGATCACTGCCTCCTCGGGCCACGCTGCTGCGCCGCCTCAGCGACGAAGGCTCTGGGGTGGCTGGGTACTGGTTGACGGCAGCTGACGTATGCCAAGACGACGGTCGCGAGGCTCTTTGCAATGCCGGGCCAGGAGACGGTCCGCCGCGCTCGACGCGTGATTGGGTCGGTGCCGCGATGTCCGTCCTCCAGTTGAGTCTGGGTTTCTCGTTGGTAGCTTTGGTCAGTAGCCAGACGTGGGAGGACATCAGCAGTGGCCACCACGGAGCGCACACCCGAACACGCCATAGCGGGTGCAGCTCAGGACGATGGTCTACAGATCCAGTCACAGTGATGACCGCGAGGACTGAGTATGCTGGGTCACGAGCAGATCCGGCAAAGACGTTCTCCAGAGTGACGCCGTGGAGGCAAGGCGCTTACCGTCCTCACGTTGAGACTAACGTCACCTTGAGAATGATCATGAGATCGCGTAGAAACGGTCAGCTCCCTCAGCAGCCTGCAACATCAACATCCACTCTATCACCAACCTTATCGTCAGGTTCAGAGTCCTGCATGGAGCACGACATAAGGCCTATGGCACTTGGCAGCCATTCTTACGCTGGCGTTTGTTCCACTGGTACCTACTTAACTCGACGCTACTGCACTCCACAGCTATTGCGTTCCGGTTGTTAAATGCTGACGGCGCTTGGCAACCGGAACGAAACGGCGCACACAGAAGGCAGGAGGACTCTTTTCGTTTCGTCTGGTCTGTTGAAAAATATTCATCATGGAGGTGTCGTCGCTTCGTCACCACGTGCCAATGCACTATTTTGGGTTTGTGTATTTGGTCCTGTTCGTACGACAGGGTTCGTTAGTTTTCCGGAGGACCATCGACTTGATTCGAAAACAGACGTTGAAAAGGAAGAGCCTATTAACCAAAGAGTTGCAAGGCAAAGGTGAAAAAGGGGTTCAAAGGGCGGCGTCGCACACTCCGAAGTCGTCGTCGTCGTCGTCGTAAACACGAACGCATCTCGCGTCGAGCCGCGCAGTCGGAGCCTGAACGTGGACTGCTCGGCAGGGACCGTGCGTCCCCGCCCGCGTGTCCCCATAAACCCACGTGGCCCACATATGGGCTCCAGATGGTGGGGACCAATCGGCAGAGGGGCCGCTCACACCATCACGGAGACGCCGCCGCCGCGCCGCCAGCGACGGCCCGTTTGCTCGCCGTCCCATAACAGGTCCCATGGTACCAAATCGTGATGTGCCCAGACCGCCTGCGGACTGTGAAGTTTCAGATGTTTTAAAAAAAAACAGCCGCCTCCGTGGTCTAGGGGAAAGATGCTGGACTCGTAATCCAGCGGCACTGGGTACGAGTCCCAGAGTGGGCGCATTGTTTGACCCGACTGAAATGGAAAGGCCAGCTGGCAACTGGCCAACGAGGGTCAACCCAGGCCCGAGGCGGCCGTGTCGCAGCATTGTGCGGCACGTAAAACCCTCCGCATTCCTGTCCGGCGAAAGGGCGGAGGCAAAATTAGCTGTTGAACTAGACGGCACGCTTGGGTGGTGGGTTCGGGGTACACGCAACAAGCTATGCTTAGCAGGTACTCTGAATCCGAAGTCACCCATGCAAACCATTCGGAATAAATGTATAGAAAAAAATGTGGTCATGGTCACGACCATCACAAGCCATGGCCACGCTTCTGTTTATCAAATTTTTCGAGCACTTGAAATATGTCACCAAATTCTGTCTCTAATAATGCTCGCATGACTGGTGAGAAGCTTTCTTTTGCCAGCTGGCGCTGGCACCACGGCCAATGAGTTTTTCACGCATTTGGTGCAGACGAGGGCTTTCAATTCGACTGCGTTCCCATACTGCTCAAGATGGGTACCGAGAGGTAGTGATCGAGGTATAGGCAGAAACGCAGGCAGGGGGGGGGGAGGGCAAAGAAAGCGCGTGCCCCTCTTAGGTCCCGGGAGGCCCGGAGGGCCCTCAAAGCCTACTATTAAGGGCCCGAAAGGCCGGCTGGAGGTCGCATTAAGGGCCCCAGCCTGCAGAGCCGGGCACTCCAATGCCAGCCAGAGGGCCCTGCACACTGATCAGCGGCCCCTTAAGTCGATAAGGGCCTATGTATTGGTAAACACCACCAGCAACACGCAGCCGGCTCCGCGACGACATGGAAAGTGAGGCCCATTTCCCAGGCAGGAGCAAAGCCGGGGCCGGCGATTTACATTGGTCGGTCTAACCTAACCTAGCCTGACCCAATCCCAGCGGGGCCCCAGCGTCTGTCAGCGCTCGACAACGCCTAACAGGGGCCCTGTGTTGGCAAGGGGCCCGAGTCAGCCAGAAGCAGTGTTCGAGGTGACCCAGAGAGCTTAGAGGGCCCACCGAATCCGACGATCAAGGGCCCGACTGGAGCCTCCAAGGGCACGAGTGACTAGTCCGAGTCTTATTCAGGGGCCCCGGCATATGGGAACGGGCCCTCAAATAACCGTCAGAGAGGCCTTCGCGCCAATGGGAACCCCCTGAGTCGATATGGGCCTATTTATCGGTCAGGCACCACCAGTATCGTACAGTCGGCTCCGTGTCGGTATGACTCGAGAGCCTACTTCCCAATAAGCTATAAAGCCGGGCCCGTGATTTATACTGGTCGGAGCTCCTGCATCTGTCAGGGGCCCACAGCGCCTAACAGAGGGCCCTGTTTTCGCAAGGGGCCCCGAGCCAGGGGAAGTGTTCGATGGGACTCGATGCGGGGCCCGGGCGGCCCACCGGAACCGACGATCAAAAGCACAGTTGGAGGGCATAAGCGCCCGAAGGACTAGCTGTAGGTCACATACAAAACCGTGGCCCGTAGGGTCATGACCTGAGATGTCAGTCAGAAGTCCTCTTGCATCGTTTGAGGACCCCATGAGGCAACGCGGGTGTCTAAGTCGGCCAGAGACCACGAATACCGAACAGTCAACTCCATGTGCGTCCGAGCCCTTGAGACTTATTTCCCAAGCGAGAACTCCCGCCATTTGCAATGTTCGGGGTTCCTGACGCAATGAGAGGCTTCCATGTCGGCCAGGGGCCACAGCGCCCAGCAGGGGTCCTGTGGCCGCAAGTGACCTCAAGTCGGAGCGGTGTTTGAGGGGACCGGAAGAGGGACCGAAGGGTCTCTCGAGGCCGAATAACAAGGGCCCGATTGAAAGGCCGAAGGGTCCGAAGGGCTGGCTGTAGGTCATGTTAAGGATCCCGGCCCATATCATCCCAGCCATGATCTCAAACGTCCGTTAGAGGGCCTCTTGCACCGATTGGGGACCCCTGAGACGAAGCGTTCCTCTATTTCAGTCAGAGGCCAGCAGCACAGTCGGCTCCATGCTGGTCTGGGGGCCCATTTCCTAAGCAGGGACAAGACTGCGCCTGCAATTTACAATGTTCGGGGCTCCTGTATCGTTCAGTGGTTCACAGTGCCTAGGAGGGTACTTTGTGCCAAAAAGAGGCCTTGAGTCGGTCAGGAGAGGATTCGCCTAGCAGGGACAAGTACGGGACCCCCAAATGACGGACAGCCTCCTCCATTGGTCGGAGCCCTCTGACAATGAAAGCAAACATGAAAACTTATAAGAAGTGCTCACATTGAGGCAGTGGAAGGGTCCTGTGCTAGGCAGGGAGGGTCCCAGTACCGAACGGTGGGCCCTCCATCCCAGTTTCAGCATAGGACCATTACACCAACTGGAGCCTATGTGCCAATTATTTGACCGCCTGCGGCGATCAGGGATGTCGTTGCATCAATAAGGGCTCCCGCGTCGATCCGGGGTAAGCTCCGGATCGGCCAGGGGATCCTGCCCCGTGTCGCCAGGATGTCAGCCAGAAGACAGCGTCGATCCGGGGTAAGCTCCGGATCGGCCAGGGGATCCTGCCCCGTGTCGCCAGAATGTCAGCCAGAAGATAGCGTCGATCCGGGGTAAGCTCCGGATCGGCCAGGGGATCCTGCCCCGTGTCGCCAGAATGTCAGCCAGAAGACACATCGCGGTGAGACAGAATGGACCTTCAACCCTTGACCGGGAACAATAATGGGCACCGTAGTGTTGTACTCAAGGGAGCCCTATCCCGGAAATAAGGAGTCTCATTAGTGTTGAATTAAGTGTGTCGAAATGAGTTCAAAAACGCACAAGGCCATCCCATGCAGGGCTGAGAACATCCTTTTTTTGCAGAATCGACTAGTAGCAAATTACATCAGCATGTCTGAGCCTGCGCGCCCGCAATCTCGGGAGTGAGGACGGCGATGGCCTGGGTTGCAGTTTCCGCAAAACCTATTGAAATTGGCTACTGTAAGTAACGTCAGCTGGCGGGGGCGCGCGCAAGAACGACTACTATAAAATCATGTTTCCAAATGTCTTTCAAACCTAATTCCTACAGCTAAAAAAATAGACTGGGCAATTCCTTTTTAAATCTTTAAGGTTTTACTCTGGACAGATCACCGGTTACAGCAACACGAAAGCCAAAAACTCCGCTTTACTCTTCCAGTTCCACCACCAGACTCCAGCACCATTTCGCGGTGCTTTAAATACAGTCTGTTATTATCACCAATTTAAAACTCGCACAGATAAAATAACGCCTGGAATATTTTCTACACGTACGATTTTATGTCGTAAAGCTCTCAAAGGTACTCATTTCGTATGCGTCAGATTTGTCCACCTGGCGGTCACGGCTTATTATTACCCGCGGGCCCGATGCTGCGCGGCCGGTGGAGACTGTAGCGCCTGGTGCCGAAGTTTTCGTTGCTTAGATACGCGAGCGCGCATGCTCAAAACTACGTTACATAAATCGTATCCCTTATCGATTGCGACTGAATGTTGAGCATTTACAGGCAAACATGGCTTGTCATGCCGGGGCAAACTGTTTGCTCAATTGGATCTTAAATCTACATTCGCGAAGTCCTTGGTTCCGTACAAGCGAGGTAAAGACTCTGACAAAGCTTCTGAGTTCTAACGATTCAAAAAGAGTTCGCTCGGCCATTATAAAACGTAGGGTGACGACGGTCTATTTCATGCAGTCGTTTCACGCATGCTTTCGGTCCATTAATTTAGCTTTAGGCAGTAATGATGTCGTGGTAGCTTCTGGCTTCTATTCCAGTTATAGAAGCTAAAAATGAAAAGTCCAAAGAGGCCGAAGGTCAAGTTCACATAAAATGGGATACACTGACATTTGCTCGCTCATGAAACAAAGTATTTTTGTTATCATGATTCTGTCTCTTTTGACTTTTGGTCTACTTGGCTTTTGGCATCCCTGACATTGTCTTTTTCACTTTCTGCTACTTGACGTTTTGTCCTTTCGGCTTATTTTTGACTTCGATAAATTTCACTTTGATCCAATTTGGCCTCTTGCCACTTCCTTTTGCACCTTTGACTTTTTGTCCTTGGCTTGGATTCTGACTTTTTGTTCGATATCCGCCGGCGGGATAGCATGGGTGTGGGGGTTCGAAGATCTGGACCTTTCAGTCTGGTGTGGACTCAGCGATTGCACTTGCTGGGAAAGATGGCACTCTCTCGTCAGGCCAATTGGGCCTGTCCAACAAGTTAACATATTTTTTTCCTGGGATGTCAGAGCAGCATTAGCCTCAAAAGGCCGTTGTCAACTCCAGCAGTGTACAAACCCCGAGGTACCGCCATCTTTCTACTTTGTACTCGGCGGTAACAATATGCATTGAAACAGTGACATAATAAAGTATCGCTACCTGTTTATATCCTCTCTCCTCACTACAAACTATGCGGCCCGCGCCGAGGCCAACATGTCGCCTAATTATCATGGCATGGCTAGGAAATACAAGTACAGGAGGATAGATACCGAGGGTATCCATAGGAGATGCTACAAGATTACGTGCGTCGCAATGTCGCAACTTTACATATAAACCAACAACAATCGTACTTCACCTAGCTCTCTGAGACATGCAAAAGATTGCGTCATGCCGGTACACTTTATTCTGTATTTCGTGTTTTTGTCGGTGGTTGCACTGGAGCAAGTGTCATTGTCAAATTTAGCATCACGTGATATGAATGGCAGCCGGGCACTATACAGCAATGCTTTCGTTATGGAGCCTTCCTAGCGCGCAGTGTTCCGACCGAAGACAAAGGCCCAAAAGTAATGAGATTTCAGATGGTCGCAATTTTTGTTGTGATTGATCGGGTTTAAACATGATTTCTTGGATTACTGTACGACAAAGCTAATATTAAACCACATCAAATGAAAATGGCTTTGAAATCCGTTGGTGACTTATCTAGCCATTCTAGGGCGCAGCTAAGGGAGAGGCCACCCGGTACGTCCGAACTTTTCGTTTTTCACAGCTGAGGGTTCGCGACAGAAAGCTGAAAGTCGGCATGATGCGGACTCGCCGAGCTCCGAGACCCCCGTTAAAAAGCCCTGGCTGCGCCCTCCGAACAGTTACACTAGTCTGCATCGTGCTATTGGCCTCACGCCTCCGACTTTTCCGCTTGCTGAGATCTTACCTCATTATCATGGTTATCCGGTATAATCATCTTAATGCGCATCAAAGCCAGTTACCTAGCACAAATAACACTGGCAGTTGCCGCGTCCATAAAACTCAATCACGAACTGAAGCGGGTGACCCCGTGTTTCGCCGGCGAGAGTGGGCGACAGTTCACGACCATCGGCTCACGGCTTTGGCAGCTTGATCTCCCGTTTCCTCCTGTCAGTGTGAGTTGGTGTCCTGCTGCTGCATCATTCTGTCGCCAAGATCTGGACCTGGTTCACATCCGTGGTCGTTAGACTGCTTGTCATTCGCAAGTTTTACGCTGCTGATTGTAATAGAATATGAAGGTGAGCAGTGGTGATTTTGCAGCGTTACGTAAATATGCTGCGTGGTCAGAACACTATTTAAACGCATGGAATAGTTGTACGGTAACTGAAATAACTCCCTGGCTGCTACAAGTTCACGATGCTACAAGCCGTGATTGCGGACATGCCAGCTTGCCAGAGGTGTGACTGGCCGGACCTGGCCACTGAGGGCACGCTATGTCCACTTACTCAATTTCCGGTCCTGGTTAGACGATTGCTCCGACTTGGCCGGCGGTCTAGCTCATAGTTGCGGCGCCCCAGCGGTTTATGGCGGCGAGGGCCGAAGCTGGAGCGCCGGTCAATAGCAGGCATACCTGTCCACCCGACACCGCACCGACTGCCCCGCGGCGAGACAATATCCATCGGCTTCCAGTCGCGGTATTGCCGAACCCTGCGGCGCCCCCGGGTCTGTCCACCCCCTCCCCTCCGCCGGCTTCCGTCGAGCGCGACGGTTTCACCGCGGGTAAGCCGCTCTCGGAGTGCCCGCGCGCCGCCGCCGGCTGCCGCTCGCACGCCTGTTGTGGATGCTCGCCTTGTACGCGGTCGGCAGTAGCGGACGCCAGGCTGCGCTCGCCCCAGCTGCTCCGAGGCCGGGTGCTCCGGCAACGGCTCTGTGCTAGCACCCCCGGAGCGTCGATGGGAGGCAGAGATTCGTCGCGACTCCGAAACGAAGGTGCCCTGCGGCACATGTTCGCGACGAATTCGCGCTGAAGGTAAGGACCCGCGCAGAAATGACGAACGCGCTACAGGGAGGGCAAACCGTTGTGACCTCTTGTAAGGAAAGGAGTGGAGGGGGGTGGGGGGAGGGGTGACCTGTACGTAACAAAAGGACAACAGAATAACTTAAGATATGGTGGTTTCACACACACACACACACACACACACATACACACACACGCACACACACACACACACACACACACACACACACACACACACACACACACACACACACACACACACACACACACACACACACACACACACACACACACACACACAATGTAGGTCCTCGACTTCGCGCACCGCCTTTCCATTCCCACCGTCACTCACTAAAATGCGTGCGGTGAAACAAGGACCTCTGCTTGTTTAAATACACATGTTTCGCTCAAGTGTGCTGGCGTCATGCAACATGCTTCACGTTGGTTCAGTCTTTTTTCCCCCAACGAACTCAAAGCGCCTGAAATTTGACACCTACACTTAAGAAAATACTGCCCTCGGGTAACCCATCTGCCTGTAAGTGATTGAAAGCCCCTTTTCAAAAATTATCTGGCATGGAGTGGGAACAAACCTGAAGAGTTGGTTGAGAACTTTCTCTAAAAGACACAAAGTTTTTTTGCGTGTCCACCGCACGCAGATATGACGGGTCTAAGGAGTACTACAGGTTTGTGATTCTTGGGGAACCCCTGGAACACAGGCGTTCTACCGTGTTTAAGTATTAAATCTTTTGTGGTGTATTGCGTTACTAGTGCGCGCGCCTGGGTTTTGGGCCTGGGTGGTTTTTGTCTTGGTGCTGGTCGTAAGAAAAGCTTTCGTGGACTATTTGACATGCGCGAGGTAGCGATCGCCAGCTTTTATGGCAGATTATTAATATCAAAACACGATATGCTGTGCTGCTGCTGTTGCTGCTTTGCTGTTGATTATTTTGTCAATACTTTGTCGTTGCGCGCAGTGCTGTATTCCTGACATATCATGTGATGTGCACGGTAGTCACTGCCCTTATTGTTTGTAACTGGGAGTGGGGTGTCGTGCCAAAATTAATAAATTTGCAACATTGTGTTCATGGGCGTAGGAACAGGTGGGCCAGGGGGCCATGGCACCCCCACTTTTCAAGAGGGGGGGGGGGGCAGCAATGTTAACTGGCCCCCTACTTTTCAGATTAAGGTTGCATTTGGCTTACTTTTGCACTGAATTAAACATGCATACCGTTTTACCTAGGTCACCAGCTATCTCCCTTAAGATGCGTCATCTTTTTCGTTTGCTCATTGGCCATCACTTAATGTTACAACCGCAAGGCCCACGCCACACGGCCTAGAGACTGCAACGCCGGGCGTCGAGGCTGTTGTTGCTGTGACTGGCAAGCACACATGCTCAACACCATATTACGTAGTTTTCTTATCACTAATCAGCTCTGACAGGATCTTGAGCATTATGAGACGAACATGGGCTGGCCATGTTAATACAAATTATGAACCCCATTTCATCCGCAATGTACAGTCAGGGAGAACTCAAAATCTCTGAAGAACACAGAAAAACGTGGAACTGGAGTCTTTGTGAAAACCATCGGACTGCCTGCGGTGATCAGGGATGTTGTTGCGTCAATGAGGGTCCCTGTGCTGATCCGGATCAGAAGGCCTCCCGTGTCAGGGATGGGAACATATGATATCACATATAATGACCTCCGAATCGACCAGGAGATCATGCCACCGTGCCTCCAGAATGATAGCCAGAAGACACTTCGCGATGGGACGGAATGGCCCTTCAACCCTTAACCGTAAACGGTAATGTACCCCTGGTATTCTACTCAAGAGACCCCTTGCCGGAAGGGAACAAGGGGTCTCATTATTGTTGAGTAAAGTGGGGCCCTCATTATTGTTGAAAAACCACGGGTCGAAGTCAATTTAAAAAACGAGCAAGGTCATGCCATGTTTGCCTGAGGACGTTCATTTCTTTCAGAATGCATTATTGAGACACATGACATCAAAAGGCTTAAGCACGCCCGCCCGCAACCTCGAGAGCAAGGACAAGGATGGTCTGGGTTGCAACTTCCGTAAAACTGATAAGTTTATGCCACTGCAAGTGCCACCAGACGGCAGGCGCCGTGTTAATCTGTCTTCCGGACAGATAAATAGTTGCGGGAACACGAAAAATGCAGATTTTACCCTCACTCTTCCACTTCAACCATCAGATTCCAGTCCCACTTCGCGGTGCTTTAGACGCCCATCCGCTCTTTTCATCGATCTAAAAATTGCACGCGTGAAATGTACCCTCAGACTGCCTTCTAAATGCAAGATCTGGTGTCATGAAGCGTGCAAGGATACTTTCTCAGAAGCGTCGTCATTTTAGTCCACCCGTTGGCTACCACTTAATATTAGCTGTCAAATGGACGCTGCGCGGCCTACGGAGACTGCAACGCCTGGAGGCAAGGCTTGCGTTTCTAAAATTTTTGAGTGCGCATGCTCAAAATTACGCCACATAGCTTGTTTAACTAGTTGATTTAAGTGCGTAAAGGTAATAATTTCAGAAGTGTCATAATTTTCGTCCACCGGTGGGCCACGGCTAAATATTAGCTGCTGGCTAACGCTCCGTGGACTATGGAGACTGCAACGCCTAGCGCCGAGGTTTGTGTTGCTAAGATTTGCGAGTGAGCATGTTAAAAAAACCCGTTACATGAATTGTACCACTAATCGATTCTGGCTGAATGGTGAACATTTTCAGGCAAACGTGGCTTGGCCATGTTAATACACATTGTTGACCACTCGATTTGCGATCAAATTTTCGTCTTCAAATTTGGATCAAACATGTCGATCTACAATCTACCTTCGCAAAGTCCTCAATGTCTGTAGAACCCAGATAAGAAAATTGACAAAGCTTCTGAATTCTATCGATTTAGAAAGAGTCAGCTAACCATTGTAAATTTAGAGCGACGGTGATTTCTTCCATGCAGTCGTTAAACGCCCGATTTCTGCAGCTTATTGACTTCAAAATGTAAACAGAGTTGAGCCCACGGTAGTTTCCCGGTTTCTGTTCTGGTCACACGGTAAAAATAAGCAATAAACGAAGAAAACCGTGTCACTTGTTAACAAGTAAGCCATATCAGGGGATTTCTTTTTCGGGGGGGGGGGGGTCACCACAAGATGGTCTTTTGTCAACCCTGTGTTCCCTCTTGGCAAGGCTCTGGCTACGCCTCTGCCTACACACAAAAACAAATCAGTCACGTGCGTTCCATGATGGGCAATGAAGTGTCCGTCGGGCCAGTCCATACCTGAGGCAGACAGCTTCCCGGAGGCTATTTTTCTGCGATGGTGCGGTATAAAGGAAGATAATTCGGGAAAATACTGTCGCAGGTGCCCAACACATGTTTCATACACCATGTAAAAGTAACGCTGATCCAAAAGGTATGCAAAAAAGTAGCCGCACGACCAGCTCGCGGTCAGTCACGCGGAAGGCACACAGGCCAGGGCAGTAACCACCGACGGCGGACAGGAGCAGGGCCGAGATAAGGCAAATATAACAGATGGGCCTTATTATGTGACTTGATTCTTAAAAGAGAATCTCCAGTTTTATGGATTTTGTCACATTGTTTCTAGCAGTTTCAAGCTCCCGAATTTGTTTACGCCTAAAATGCTGCGCTAAGGCTTATTTCTTGAAAAGCAGCCAGCCAGCCAACAAGATGAAGGCGCATGATAAACCTGGCGCGCTGTGAGACATCGATCCTTTTTCAAAATTCTTACCAGCCTATATCCATGCTGTATTTTGACATCTACACTGTGGAGGATAAATGCTTCTTTAATTACCCAAAATACCTACCCGCTCGTGGAATTTCGTCTCCCCAGAAAAAACAATGTTAATAAGGAGCTGGAAGAATACAAATAACAGACGAGTCGAATAGGCAAGATTGTGCACCAGTGCTAAACAGCCCTAGATGCATAGCTAGCATAGCAGCCATGACATTTGAATAAAGAGCGATGACAGTCTCAATCCCTACCCGCCCCCCCCCCCCCCCCACCCCACCCTCCGGCCGGTCATCGGGCTCGCTTTCCAGAAAAAGTTCCTTAAATACACCCCTGAGCTTGGCCCCCACTTTTTGAAACGTTCCTACGCCTATGATTGGTTTAACTGTTTGTAGTCGAAAATGTGGTATCATGCGAAAATTAATAACTTTGTAACCTTGCCATGCATTGATTGTCAAAGCATTGCTATTACTATGGTAATAATGGTAAGATTGGGCTACCAAGAATGGTTATTTTTTGCTTGGGATCGTTTCATGCAGTTAATAGTTATGATATAACCATTGTGGTGCAACGACATTCTTACCATATACAGTCCTTCGGCATTACCAAATACATTTGTACTATTCAGTCATAAGCTATAAGCTAGTATCTCATCGGCCTTGACAAAAAGTACTCCATCAATGTGGTACATTGTGTAATGGCACTGGTCCCTAGCTTCATTTTGGCACTATCTCGGTGCTGCTCTGCGGCATGACATAATGAACAACAAAATCGTTTTTCGACTGCAACCCATGCCGCTTTCATAATAAATTCCAGCATGAAAAGATGGGTCAAGCACACGCTCTTGTATTAACTTCCCATCTGACATATGACTGGCCAAAAACACATGATACAATATACAAACCACTTTCAGCTAAGCAGACAACCAATAAGTGGCGTCACTTGCTCGGTCCGCTTCGGGAATCCAGAAAACGCAGGTGAGAAAGATGCAAACACATCCTTCACTTCCATGGTCATGCAACATGCTGCAGCCATCAGCCTACTTTACTAAATAATAACAGGAAAATTTTACCTGTGGTGAAATGACATTGCAAACATGCTGACCTTGCACAAGGCTGGAGACATGACAAGTGCATGTAATTACGGTTGGATGGGCAAAATGTAAGGAAGTGATGTACAGTGCCAGTGCACAACATGCCCATGACAGACATATTATTAAGTGCTGTCCAGGGCACCCCAACAGCAATACTTTTCTACCTTTCTCAACACCCAGCATCCCACGCAAGTGGCAGTGACCATCACATTGATTACTCAGGAGCAATGCTCGTCGGTATACACAATTTGTGAAGACAGTGAAATGTGCATCAGTAACAATGAAGCTATATTTTCAGAATTCTTTAGGGAAAGACAATTTGCAAAGCCATATATGAGCCTATACTGAGCATGTTCATTAATGAGCTGCACACGCCAGCCCCTACTGCCAAAATGAATTGCTGATATAATGACATGCAATGGATTAATTGCATGCCGTAATACCTCAGTAGGTTCACAATGTTGGCAAGATCCTAATGAAGTACCAGTACCAGTACCAGTACTTGCCCTTGAACACCCCTGCCATATAGTGTCAGTTGTTTTCTCTCAGTTTGCCAGCATTCCTTTGTCATGTTCAAACACAAACATAAAGGTAGAGGCAGGCATCAACATCAATAGGCATCAATATATCACATTTTATTGGGAGTCGGTAGAGTGAAGAATTCCAAAACAATGTTCTTTCTCAGAAGAACAAACCTAGCACGCTCTCTCCCCATCACATCAAAAACAATACAAGCCACTAGCACACACCACCAGTGATCACACACATTTCGAACCGCCGATTCACACCCTTGTCAAAAAAGTGTGACCTCACATTTACGCAGCTCGCAGGACTATCAAATTGCAGGTTTTCTCACAATTTCCGCACAGACCTTCAGTCAAAACACCGGACTTCACCGTGACCTCCCTTCGAAACAAAGTCCCAACGGGGATTCGTGGTAATGCGGCTCAAGAGGTCCTTCTTGTGAAACACAATTTTTTGTTCAAGATTTACATTTGTCGTACCATATGTGTGAAATACTTAGATAGATAAATATGTATATATATATATATATATATATATATATATATATATGTGAAATTACTGTAATGTTTCCCTAATTTCATAACGCCTTGCTAACCCATAAGCCCGTGCAAGGTTACGTGCTCCGGTACACAAGGTGCCAGCGGAGTTGTCTGTTAGTGGAAGAAGAAAAAAACGCCAGCAGGAGAGAGAGAAAAAAAACATTGACCTATACAAGTCTAGACAGCCTACTCCCATTGGCGCGGCGACCGGCCGGTTGTTCCCGTCTTGCGACACTAGCGCCACCACGCGGAGAGGGGCAAGAGTTGGCTTCGCAATGACAATCCTATGGCGGATGGCCAACCTTCAGTGGCGTGTGATTGGGAAATGATGGGAGCAAGGGCCTTGAAAATTCTGGGGCTGTTTGAGACATCAATTTTACGCAATACGGCACAGCAAAGGTTGCTCCAAGGGCATGGGTAGCGGCTTGACAGACTGATCTAGGCATACTGATTTTGCAATTTTGCGTCGTAGCAAAAGTGTGGGGGGGGGGAGGCAGGGTAATATCTGGTCTCAGAAGAAAACAGATGGTCCTTCTAAGACAGAAAAGATGCCATAACGATAACGCAGGAAACAGTTGTTCTTAACCCTCATACGGATGTGGTCCTTTGCAACGTTCCAGCGAGCAGAGGGGCCGGGCCAGTCGCATCACCCTCCCCTGGCTTGTGGCTTCGGCTTTAGATAGTCAGAAGCAAAGCCGAGCAAGATGATTGTCATGAATGTTAGCCAACTGTATCCAGCTTTAAATGTATTCGACAGTTGGGTTCTCCCAGGTCGGATCGACGACCCAAAATCGTCGGAAAGCGCGAATCTTTTCGCAGGCGGCACTTCGACTGACGCCAATGTCATCATTTGCATCAGCCTGTTGGGAGACGAAGGACATTCTTACGTCGTTGTTCATGGGCGAAGTAACTGCCCCGTTGGGTTGCTGGAGTTCAGGCTACGGTTGGCTATCCCTTTGTATGCACTGCGTGCGTGCTGTTCACTTGCGTGAGAGAATAGGTCTGTCCCTATCCACACTCAGATAAGACCAGAGCTCATGTCTCAATTTGGTACGTTACAAGAATATAAGCTATGTCCAGCACCGTCGGCTCGGTACTCCTGTAAGCTGTGTAGGCACCGAGATATGCGCATAGTGTATCATGTTATTCAGAATATGCACACCGTACTATTGACAACGTTTATGCACAGGACTTACACGTCGACACACATTACAGCCCCAAAATTACACATAGTATATTATGTTGTTCAGAGTATGTACACCGTACAGCTAACAATGCTAATGCACAGGACTTCCATGTCCACGCACCTTACAGCCCCAAAACCATGTAGCTAGTAAATCTACCTGCGGCCACCAGCACAGGTATTTACTGATGTATTTAACTACTGGTGGGCAAAGAGTACCTGCTTGTACAGCTTATGCCTCACATGGGTACAGAGCATTCCACTCACTGTAGCATTTTGTCCATAGGCATGGAGGTGGACACGCAGATACCTGGCCACGATCTGCTTTACCATTATATTGCATGGGCTAACACGCTTTTTGGGATTTTTGCGTGCCACTGGCTTTGTCTGCTCGGGGAACATGAACCATAATGGGATGCTTCCCTCACGCAGCATTCTGCGTTCACGGTATGGTTCAAAATCAGCCTCCATGAAGTGGTCACTGCATAGAAGTGCACTCTGAGAGGGCTTCCATGCCCTTTGCTTTTCTCCCTGACGTCTTGTGGCAGTGATCCACTTCCTCAGCAGCTTCAGGTCATGATGAGGGTACCTGGAACAGAAACAAAAAATGCATCTTCAGAATGCACCTCATACACCTTCCACAGCATTTTTCACCCCAGTCGGATTCCATCTGGTCCACATTTTGCAAGCATTACACCCAGCAGAGCTGTGATCCACATTATGACCATGTCACCTTAATGATCTGAACGCTGCCCTGCATTATGTAACAAATGCATATCATGCATCACAATTGTCACCATACCACAATTTGCCACATTTATGTTGTTGCCACAACTGTCACCATGGCGCCATCACAATTTGAAGATGTCTTATGAGCTGGAATGGTAGTTGGGCGCCATTCATATTCCACGACACAGAACACGTCCCTTAGATAGGGTTATGTCTGGTTGTGTCTTTGTGCTCCAAAGGAAATTTGTGGTTGTAAGTGGGCTGCAAGCTGGAATTTCATTGTATATTCCCTTCAGACAGTAGCGAGGCGACTTGATAACAAGTTCCACGTGAATTTGCGCACTTAGACAGTGTCTGGAAAGTTGAAATTCGGGTATCACCGGTGTGGGCCTCTCACTTCCCAGCACAGTCTTAATCAACAGAATCTAGTATGAAAGTCATACAATTTTGTTGTCAGCAGACGCACAGGACATTTTTGAACACATCTAGCACCTTCATTTAGCTTTAAATACAATATGATGACAATAAAAAGCATTTTGTCACCTACCTGTCAATCAGTTGTTCCACTAAACCTGTGGTGCGGCAAGCAGTGTGCAAGGCCCAAGCCAGCAATAACAATTTTTTAGGTGTGTTGTACACAACTTTTTTACTGTGTGGGTTTAAATCAAAAGCCTAAATTCTGTGCTCTATGAAGTATACACAAGTTCAGTTATTAGCTGAGCTTGAACCGGATTACAAAATGTTGCATCTAGTACAGTTTTAACCGTTACAAGGATTTCTTGGAGCGCAAAGAGCTAAAACATCCAGCTGTTTCAAGACACTCGTTCGACCCTGTCATCCTAAAATCACATGACAAGGAGTGGTTTTCACTGTCTAGTTTATGTCTTGTCTTGGCCAGCTTAGTCTTGTCTCATGAGCTCTATCAACCATGCAAATAGCATGCTTATGTGCTATTTTCCACTTCAAAGGAAGCAAATGCAATATCAATGCCGTACCAGCACCCCATCAGTGTTGAATAGCACACGACAGCCTTCCAGAAGTGATAAACATTGATGTTGCCCGTCCTTGAAAGGCATTTTCCTTCTGGTTCTTATATGTTCTTCATTCCATCTTCCCACTTGCCAACATGCATATTTCTTATCCTACAGGTGGATGCAACTGGATTCATTCGTGATAAAATGCCTAGATGATAGCAGGAAAGCACACAGCGTATCAGAGCAAAAAAATTAAGGAGATAACTTTCTATCTCCACCTCGATTACCAGCAAATGCGCAGGTTGACAGTCATGGCGCAGACCCGCATACAACAAAATCACCCGTTTATGCACGATCAAGCTCGAAAATACTTACTTGTGGAATGACAAGCTATCTCCATGTCTTGGCCGATCACCCTGCCTCTTACTACACCCGATCGCAGAGCAGCTTCTCGTCATTTTCGCTCCATACGGCACCGCGGAACGCCCGCCTATAGCAGTTCCAATGGTTGCTCAGCGCCGCAGAAAAACACTTGCCTTTCTACAGCGCTGCCGGGCGGCACGTTTTGTAAAGTCGAGAAGTTTGTCTGGTCTTCTATAGGTCAATGAAAAAAGACAAATTTGCCGCCGCGTCTTATTCTTTATAACTTCGGGAGACTGCCCATTTTTGGAGTGCCATAATTTTTGTCAGACGGTGGTCTAGAAATAAAAAAATGACACGTTCACGACGAGTGTCGTACCACCCGAAATTGCTCACGCCTGTGTTCGCGACACGCATTCAGCAGTAACATCTTACTAACAGTCAATCATCTTCCGTGGACTGTACCACATGTGCAGCACCACTGCCTTTGCGAATGCATCAGCGGCCGTGCTGTTTTGACCATAAAACAGCCTGTAATATCACAAGGATCTAATAACGTTTCTATGGCGTCATGAATCAGAAGGCGATTTTGAAGTTGGCTATAAATGGGCCTTTTCGTACTTTGCGGGCGTGTAACTCAGGAACCAGATCGTTTTGGGTCTTAAAAAGAGCATATTCGTGAACTGCATCCAAATGTTCTCAAGATGGCTATATCAGTTCAAAATGCCATACAAATGCAGAACATTCCCTTTAAGAATTCAATGCGCAGTTGAGTTTTGGGTAATTTTTCCGGGTCCATGAGAGTTTCGGCAAGCACTTTCTGACGGCTACCATTTGTTTCAAAGTCACATAAGTTATTAAGTGTATTTGCGATGAGCATTTTGCATGAGGATAAGATTATAGTAATAGCCTTATTAATAAGGTTATTGCCATGCGTATAGGTCATAGATGAACATGCACATGGATGATATTATGCATATAGATAAGACGGCAGTAATAGCATTATTGATAAGGTCAGTACTACTGTCTTATCTACGTGCATAATGTTCCTCGCAAATGCACTTAGCAGTTTACGTAGTTTTAAACGGAATAGTAGTCGTCAGTAAATGCTAGCTGAAACTCTTAAGAATCCATGAAAAATAGCTAAAATTCAGCTACACAATGAGTTCTTAATTGCCTGCCGGGAGAAAAGCTTGGTCTCTTGGCTTATTAAAGACGCATTGAAGCCTATTACGCATGCATTCTCCAAGAATACTTAAGTATTAACTCGTTCTGCTAGCTTTGCTAAGGTTCTATTCAGCAAGGTAATCTTAGAAACTTTCCGAAAGAAGGCCTTTTTAGAACGACAACGCTCAGGCTTGTTTGGGTCGATGTCATCTTTCCTGGGGCACAAAAAGTACGCTTGCATATGTACGACGTATGTATGCATTTTTGACAACACTTTAAGAAAAAAAATGATGCAAAGAGAAAGCAAAGCAAGTTTATTTTTAAGTTATGAGCAAAGAGACCTTAGCAAAGATGATGATATAATGGTTAAACGAGTCGCTAAGCGTAAGGGCTTTGCAATCTTAGATAAGCTTACTTTGTGAACAATGCTCAAGTTGTACTTAACGAAGGCAACGGCTACGAAGAACTGAATAAGAACCCAGTCCCTCAGGTAGAGGCTAAAACATAAAGAACACCAAAGAACACATTTAGCGGAGAACTTTCGGACAAAACCATCAAAGATCTAATACCTAGACACAGTAGAACGCCTGTGTTCTATAAGCTGCCCGAGAATCTCAAACCTGCAGTGCCCCTGAGACCGGTCATATCTGCGTGCGGTGGTCCTACAGAAAACAATTCGTGTCTTCAAAAAAATACCCAACCGGCTCTTGAGATTTGTTTCCACTTGAAAAGGCTTCCAATCAGTTAGAGTCAGAAGGGCTATCAGACGGCAGCATTTTCCTCAATGGAGATGTTGTTAATTTATATGGCAAGATGCCAGTCAAAGAGGCTATCGCTGCCATGAAAGTTAAGGTAGACAACGTTTCCATAAAAGTGACGTTTCCGGTTTATCAAAAAAAAATGTATCTCATGTCTTTTAGAACAATGCCTCCGGGGTAATGTTTCCTTGTTCGGAGATGACTAAAAATGCAGACGACAGACGATAGCCATAGCAATGAAGACCCATGCGCTCCTTTTCTGACGATAATATGTTAAAACCAATTTGAAACGAAGACCCTGGCCGCCTGCCCATAAAAATAACTTTCTTAACTAGGTACATCGATGATTATTTTGGAAGATGGACGCACCGACAGAGTGCCCTTGAAGAATTTCAGGAGTTCATGAACAACCTTCATCCAAAATTTAGCCATTACGATGGAGCGTACAATGGATGGAAAATGACGTCATATTTAGGTACACTAGTGACGGAAGAAAGGAGAAACAACCGCACAACGTTAAAAACGAAGCTCTTTATCAAGCCCAACTATGATATAATTCTACATAGCGAATCTGCGCATCCAGTTTCCATTAGGCATATCATAATTCGTAACGTGTTTCATAGAGCTCTAAACAACTCACCAAAAAGTGAAAAGGAAAGAGCATGAACTAAATATGGACTTCGCCGTAAGGCAATGGATATTCTCTGCGACTTTTAGGTAAAATGTTGGAAGATGTAAAACATGTAAAGCGCATAGGGGGGGGGGGAGTAGGAGGCGGAAGTACGTCCTGCCGTACGACGGATTCTTAACGCTACCTGACATATGAGCACTTGTTTTGGAAGATAAAAAATATGACTAGAAAATTAAAACTGCGCATACGGCTAGCTTGGAGGAACGACAATGAGCCCAAGAGTTTCGGTGAAATCTTCTGTCTCGAAGCCTAAGTACCCAAGGTGAAATAGGTGACATTTATGCAGGTCTGGGTTTTAAGGAGTTTGCACGGAAAAAGACGTGGTTTACAAAATTCAGTGAAAACTGTGCGAAAAAAGCATGGGGGACAAAGTCTATGTCGGGGAGTCCATGCGCCCTTTTCGTTTGAGATATCATGAACACCTGCGAGACACTAAAAACAAAACAGGCATACCCCCTGCGCTGATCCTTTTTTGGCGAAACACACGCAGGCTGAAATCCAGGGATTTGGATGAAATCCAAATGCCATGTCCATTTTAGAGTCAAAAGTCATCTACAGGGCGCAGGACCACCCAGACAGGAAAGTAAGTGAATACTTTCTTACAAAAAAGCCGGCAACCAAACTTTAGCGCGCAGGGCTCATCATGGCGGAGTATGCGAAAGTGCGAAGTACCTTGACGTGTGATGCGTGCTGGCTTAAAATCGTTCACGTGTATGAGTGATGGCTGACGCGTGATGTACGATGCCTGTTTAACTCAAATCGTTTGTATCTTTGATTAATGCGTGGAGCGTGATGCCTGCTTGCTTGAAATCAATTGCATATTGGAATGAAACGTGATGCGCGATACTTGTTTGCTGTAATTCGTTTGTACGAGTATTTTTTAACGTACGCATATCTTCCGCATATTCTAATTCTTAGTTAGATATGCGCTGCATCGCAGTTATTGTTAACACCTTCTCCTTGTTCAATCCCCTGAATATTGGTAAAACTGTGGCTCACTGTTATAAAAGCCGAAAAATCAAGTAGGATTGGCAGGCAGCGTTGAACTTATCTCTGTTATTTGTTTTGATAAAGGCATGTTGCGGAAATGTCACTGCATCCATCTCTCCATTCTGTTCTTTTGTTTCTACGCGGAGCAAGGCTACCACTACTGTCTTATTGATATACATAATGGTTCTCGCAAATATAATAAATTATAATATTTCTCGAAAATATAATAAATTATAATATTTCTCGCAAATATAATAAATTATGATATTTCTCGCAAATATAATAAATTATAATATTTCTCGCAAATTCACGTAGCAAGTCGCGAAAAACTGCAAACATAGCACCCCGGTATGGGACGCGGGCATAGCCCGTCCGTCTGGTGCCGATATGAGGCAGGAACGTATCCTGGGTCACAGCAAACTCAGACCGCGATCTAAGTCGTAGCAAAATAGAACGACATCGCCAGTTTTGCCTCAACTGCATATAACCAGCAAAATGTCTAGTAGTTGTAAACGTTAAAACCATGCTAGCAGCTTCAGCAGGTTACATTCTATTAAAATCAGTTTTGGCTGGCTTGAGTTATACTTTTTCGGCGTGAAAAGGGATGGACACTTGCATAAGAGCCCCACGGTATGAATTCAGGGACATCACTTTACATCTACTCGAAGGAGATTCCCGCAATACTGACCTAACCTCCGCCACCAGTGAGCCTCTGAACGAAACGAAAGCGTATTTAAATTCATTCTCATGTTGAAATGGACTTAAAAAGGTTGGACAGCACATCCCCTTTATACGCACAAGGCTGCCAAAAATATGTTGCTATTTTATTTTTGCGTAGTCGAAACGAAACCTTTCCAGCGGTTGAAATTCGTAGCATATGCTTTACAATTCCTCATATCTTATCGCTTCCAGATGTTGGAATGCACAAAACATGTAAAAAATAGCCTGTTTCCCATCGTCGGCACCGTAATTCTCAATATCTGCGCCATTACACCAAAAGTAAAGCAGCAACCGCGTTCCAAACCAAATTGTGACGGAAAAGCGTATCGTAAAAGTAAATGAAGCTATCTGGTCCATATATTTTTCCCAAAATGTAAGAAGTCCATCATTCTGCTACTTAAACAAATCGTTCTGTTACCCAACCGAATAGCAATGCCGTGCCCACCCATGCTCACCGCTCATTGATAGCTCATTAATACTACGTCTGGAACTCTGCCTCGTCGGAAATAATTCCGCTGCTACCCCTTCAGCATGCATCGGTAAACTGCAACCGCTTGCTAAGGCGTGACCCCGCGCAGGCGTGGCGAAGGTCTCAGGCAGGGGCAGACGCCTCTATGTCGCCAAAAAACTGACGTGAGCCACACCGCCTTGAATGGAAGTGGCGAGATAATGGCGTTCGCGTCTCCCACCAGCTCATTAGATGGCCCGACACCACTCATCTCGGCCTCACGCGCGCGCTGTGTAGACACTGGACGTTTTTTACCTGTTAGTGCGCGCACAATGGAGCATCTGCGACACCGCATCGTCTGGCCGTCTGCGCGCTTTGAATGGCCACGCTTGACTAGCCCGGGCGTCCTTTGTCCCTTTTGGGTCCCTTTGCGCCATTACGGCCGCGGCAGCTTCGACTGCGGGAGACGATCGATCCGCCCCGTGGAGAGTACTGGCCGCTGGCAGGATCCGAGAGCGCCGGCAGCAGGGCAGCGGCCCGTCATCAGATCCGCCGCGTGGAGAGCGCTGGCCGCTGGCAGGATCCGAGAGCGCCGGCAGCAGGGCAGCGGCCCGTCATCAGATCCACCGCGTGAAGAGCGCTGGCCGCTGGCAGGATCCGAGAGCGCCGGCAGCAGGGCAGCGGCCCGTCATCAGATCCGCCGCGTGGAGAGCGCTGGCCGCTGGCAGGATCCGAGAGCGCTGGCAGCAGGGCAGCGGCGCCGTCATCAGATCCGCCCGGTGGAGAGCGCTGGCCGCTGGCAGGATCCGAGAGCGCCGGCAGCGGGGCAGCGGCCCGTCATCAGATCCGCCGCGTGAAGAGCGCTGGCCGCTGGCAGGATCCGAGGGCGCCGGCAGCAGGGCAGCGGCCCCGTCATCACGGCTGTCCCTCGAGCAGGCCGGCAGTCGCTGGGACCGCGGCAGCTTCGGCAGCAGAGATGCTGTAAAACGAAAAATCCTCCGCTGGCGCAAATGCGGTCGGCGTTTTAGTTGTCTTTCTAGATGGATATCAAATCATGTATAACTCCGTTTTTCACGTGCTTGTCGTGCAAATTTAATCTTTTCTAGACACGTCAGGAATGAACAAAATTTATAACCCGCATGAGTTTACATTTAAGTCATCCTGATGACCCTCGTAAATTCTAATGAACGTGGGTAAGTTTAACTCCTTCTCAGTACTACACTGCTCGTAAGATAGCGCACTTTCACTGCGTGCTAATGTTTGAGACATTCCTACGTTCGCACCCCGACGACGTAGCAACGCAACAAAACCAAAACAACGACGCCACTGTCTTCCATCTCTCCTTCTGCTCCCACCCCTTCACGTCCACGTCCACCGCGGCAGAGTCGATGACCTGATGACCTCCTCCATGGTCGTCCCACGCTTGGTCACTTCGCATTCGTTCGTCGGGGCCTAGGCAAGGCGACCTGCGGTGAGACTCGGACTCAGGGGCGCAGTCCGTATTTGTCTGGGCGAGGTAAGAATGGGCGATGGGCGGAGCTGGGAAGTGCGCATCGCGCCGACCTTTTTCCTCCTGTCGGGAGCCATCTGTGGTGAAACCGGGAAATCCGGCGCCTGACGGACGGGGTAGGGGGAGGGGGGGGGGGGCACGAGGGCCGGTTGCCCTGGCCCCTCTCCTTGCCTGCGCCCCTACTCTGCCCTTGAGTTGACTGAATCGCTGCCCGCAGCTCTCAGTGTATTGACAATATGCCAGCCTGTCTTCTGGCATCATTGATCTCCTGTGCCGGCTTTGCAACCTCATTCTCAGAGGAGCAAAACAGCAGTACTGACAACTGCTCCAAGTAAACCAACAACCGAAGACGCGCCACTGCTGGAACAAATACTGCGGCCGTGCGACGGCTGCCGAGAAAATGCGATTCGTGTCATCAGATGCTTATCCCTGCTTCCGTCGTCGAGATCTGTATGAAGCGGCAGATGTGGTAATCAGACTAGGCATCTTTGACATGCGACGCATCTTGGTACAATGCCCACGGCTTTTGCAAGCACCACGCGGCACTGGTGTATCGAGAGAGGGCGCTAGAACGTGATCTGGAGATGGAAATACGAACACGGGGCAAAGGAGAACACCCTTGACTTAAAAAGAGCCTTTATTAGACAAATGTGAGATCAGCGATGGCACATACGGCTGCTGAACCGCGCAGCTGAGCTCCGCAAATACAAGCCGTGTTGTCGTCGGGCCGCTTCGGTACGAGGGACGGCCGCAACGCCCGTCAATTTTTTTTTTTTCAGTTTCCACTGCGCTGCGAACCTTCCATAGCAAGCCTTTGTCACTGAAGCGCCTTCGGCCTGCTGCAAAGTGACATCTCCTCTGTCATTGGGTCATACAGTGACAGGCTCTGGTGCTCTTCAGATCCCACCGCTGCGGCAATTTTGAACGAGTCTGCCGGCGCCTAGTGGTGGCTACGAAGGGCAATGAGACAAGGGGCGGGGTGGGGTGGGGTGGGGTGAGACATAGCGTGTGGTGGGGTGGGTTGGGACATAGGGTGTGGTGGGGTGGGGTGGGACAAAGGGCGGGGTGGGGTGGGGTGGGATGGGACAAAGGGCGGGTGGGGTGGGGTGGGGTGGGACATAGGGCGTGGTGGGATGGGGTGGGATAAAGGGCGGGGTGGGGTAGGACAAAGGGCGGGGTGGGGTGGTGTGGGGTGGGACAAAGGGAGGGGTTGGGTGGGATGGGACAAAGGGCGGGGTGGGGTGGGATGGGACAAAGGGCGGGGTGGGCCGTGCCCAGCGTCGCGGCAATTAAGCTTTCGCCACCAAATTTCGCCGTTGATTTGAGATTTCACGACCGGATGGTGGGTCAGTGTGATAGCTGTGATCCCGTAAATCCATTCAGTCAACATGTTTGGATTAAATTTGTAAAAAAATCTCCTCATGGCATGCTGAAGATCGGTTATTTGTTGTGTCAAAGCTCTACATTTACTGACAGGCGCGCAGGCGGGGCGGTACAGGGGGGGGGGGGGCGCATGTCCCCCTCTCCCCTCCTCATGCTTAGGTCCTCCCGAGGGGCCCTTCAGGTCCCTCGGATTGGACAATGGAAAAACCGATTAGACGCCCCACCGCTAGAGGCCATATTAAAAGACTCCAACCCACAGGGCAGCGCCCTCAAATGACAGTCAAAAGAACCTCTTGCCCTGCCTGGGAACTTCTGGAACAATGCAGAACAGTCACCTCCGCGTCTGTCTGGAATCTGCAGCCCGTTTCCCAAGCATGGACAAGGCCAGGACCCGCCAGTGTTACTGGAGACCTCTGACGTTAGCTGGGTCCATTGAAACAATGGGGCCTCCCTGTGTCGACGAGGGCCTACAATGCCATACTGGGTAAAGCTCAAGAGCTCCATGACGCATGTCCTGGATCGGCAAAGGGCTGAAAGTCGACTAGGGGCACATTTGCTGAATAGGGACGCAAACGGAATCCAGAGGGATGAATGAGCTCTTGGGTTGGTCGGGATCCCCTGGCAAGGAAATAATACATGATAAATGACAAAAAAAGGGTTGACAATGAGACCTTATTGAAAGCATTGTATCGGTCATGGGTTTGTGACAATTATTGGACTCCCTACGCCGGCAAGGAATCATTTTGCTCCCATGTGGGCCCTCTGTCGATCCGGGGCCAACTGCGCCAGTCAAGGAAGGAACTGATGCACAATGCACTCAGACTGATGTCGACTGACAGACTGACAGACAGACTGTCAGACAGACTGACTCAATTGATGCACTCAGAACTCCTCCGGTTAACGCATGTTAACAACCTTCGGGATCCAAAACGCCAATACAAGGCGTTAGAGTCTCCCTCGATCCGACCTGCGTTGGTTGCCACTTCTAACACCAGGTGGCAGGCGACGCGCGGGAGGGAACTGCTTTGAGATCTTTGAGTAATGCCTTGAGATCTTCCAATAGCTTTAACAATAAATTAGCACAGTTGAAAAGCTACGAAGGTCCGCATGAGCCTGCTCCGTGTGAATCCGGTCCAAAACGGTTTCGATCTCTGTATGAAGAGGCTCTCCAGCCCTGCACTGCACGGTGGTACCTGTTTCTTGCTGCTTTCTACTGAGAGTACTTTGCACTTCTTACTGCTTGGAAAACACGCCTTCACGATCCCTGGATAGCAGTCTCTCGTCGTTTTTACTGGCCGTTCACTCTTTGCGTTGATTTACGCAAAGATTTCACTGCAACACGAACATTATGAAATGCTGATGCAAGTACAAACATTAGTGTGTCATTGTGCAGCATTACGACAGTACTTACGTCTTAGAGTTCTTTGCTTTGGGACGTGAAACCAAATGCAAAACCGCGTTTTTGTCGCTTTTTGTCGCGTGTTTTGACTGGCCTTGTTACGAACGAAATATCGTGCATTTCATCTTTCCGTAACTCACGTAGACCACATTTGTGTATCGTTTCGCCCGTCGCTTAAGATTGGCCTATCGCCATATTTAGTGCCTCCCAACTGTGTTAAATGTCGCCTTTGATATATGTCTCTGTCATGGCCGCCGGAACCGTGTGTCTTCGCCGCGAACTTAATCATTTTCGGTGCTTGTACGTGACAGGCCTTTTTCAGCAGCTTATCGAGTCTAAAACCACTTTAAAACATTTCTTTTGGATAGGATGTGCAGTTTTTTTGGGCGTAAATATGAACATATATGGGCGTGCCACGGGCTCAAGACCAGACCATTCAGCTAATAAACATTAACTGGCCCAGCGGCGTCAAAGTTGTCGGAAAAAATGTCTAGCGTCGATAACACTGAGAGGCCCGCGCCGACTGACTCAGCCTCGCCGGCCACAATACCTGTTCCCGCCCTGTCTCCTGTTCACATTACGAACATGACCTCTGCTTACAGGCGGTGTGGAGCAAGCGTGACGTGTGCTGAGAGCAGGCTGGTACACGGTACGGCGACGGTCCCCGCGCCGTCGTTCCGCTCATGCGCCACTCCCTGGCCGGCCCGACTGCACTCTGACAATGGTAAGACTAACCTGAAGTCAACGGCGCTGACCAGACGCTGCTGGGGTCCGTGGGGCGCCGAGAGGTCGCGAGTCTTTGCGGTGGACACAGTTCAGCAGCAACCTCTCGCGCTGGTTATGCGCTACATATTGCCATCGCGTAAAGCCGGTGGTTGGTGATCTTTTGCGGTATCACCGTAGATATCTCAGTCAGTCAGATAAATCAACCAATCAACCAAATCGTGGCGCTGCCGCTTCCCCAAATGGCTGCTAAACAGCAGGAACACGCACGGTGTTTGAAGGGCGGCACGTCACGACTACTGGAAT
This sequence comes from Pollicipes pollicipes, assembly GCF_011947565.3. Lineage (NCBI taxonomy): Eukaryota > Metazoa > Arthropoda > Thecostraca > Pollicipedomorpha > Pollicipedidae > Pollicipes > Pollicipes pollicipes. The sequence continues at coordinate 1,341,677 of NW_023596251.1, read as the reverse complement.
ACAGTGTTCTACCGACAGAACCGCTCCGGCACGGTTTCACCCGATGTCTCGGTCAGAGCTGCAACAGACTGAACTCTTGGTGACAAAACTTCCGCTAATAGGACTCTAACACGGCATTTTTGTTGCACGACAGAGTTGCCACAGACCAAAACCTTCACACGGTAGTGCCTCCACACACAAAACGTTAGCCGTCAAAACTTTCACAATACACAAACTCCACGGGAAAAAATACTATTTGAGAAATGTACTGCGGTGTAAAACTGCTGCAGACAAAACTTTCACATGGCCGTATGTCTACGAACAAAACGTCTCCTTCCAAATATTCCACGCCAAATATCTACGAACAGAACTCCTTCACGAAAGAAATTCCACGAGCAAACCCTCTCAACGCCAACGCCAACGCCAACGACATCGACATCGACATCGATATAGATATCGACATCGACATTGAGAACGACAACGACAACGACAACGACAACGACAACGACATCGACATCGACATCGACAACGCGTCTACCCAACACTTCCGCCGCACGAAGTGCTACTGGCATGACATCTGCGATGCAATGCTTCCACTGACAAAAATCTGCTGTTAAAGCTTTTACACAGCGTAGGCGTCACTGCCAGAATTTCCAGATGCCCCTGTCAAACAAAGAGGCCATTGTCGGTGTGAGGCGCCGTTATAGCCTTTACAAAATTGCGACAAAAGAGGTCCGGCAATATTGCTAGACCTCTTATGGCAGCGTTCTACGTCAAAACTGCTCGCGCGGTGTGCCATCACTGAGTTATGTTTACGTAAAAACCGCCAAAACTGCTCACACAATAACACTGGTGGGCTTCTCGTGCTTACAGAAGTCGCTTAGTTGCATGCGTGACTAAGCTCTTGCATTCATTTGTATCCATGCTTTTATTATGTACTATTTAATGAAATGCATTTCTGTAAAGTCGTGCATGCATTTAGTTTGATATAGTTTTCTACGCAAATTAACTCAGTTTATCCCATCCACCAAAGTTTAACTTAGACAACTGTCTAAGTGGATAATCTATGAGCGTTTTTCCGGCTAACTGGCATTGCAGTCTAAATGGCGCCCAAATCTGCACGCATGTTTATGATCCCCGCGTTCACAATGTTTCTCTCGCTCTGCTGCTCGTTGGCCCAAACGCGTTATTTCACATATATATATATATATATATATATGTATATATATATATATATATATATATATATATATACATGTATGTATTTATGCTGTTAGTGGTCGAATGGAAGGGGTTTGGGGCAACATATATGAAGGAAATGCGGTCAAATGTTCGCTCCCTTCAAGCAGCCTAGAATAATGAATGTCCCTGGACAATCTGGAGGCATTTATATCGTTTAAATATGCCACACAACAGCTGACTAGTTCACACGGCGCCCCGTATCGACTAAAGCCTCTGACCACGCTGCAGTACGGACTGATACAAGCGTGCCTTCGGTCGTGGATGATCCAAGACTTCGGAGAAGACACCTGGACCAAGGTTCTGTGAGTAACGCGCCGTTCTTCTGTGGATGGCATGATTGTGGAATTGTGCTGTTTATTTGCGCTTCATGAAGGCGCTGAAACGCTGTTTCGAGTGACGCATATCATCTATCGGGCATGCACCTCCGCGGGCATGTTAACCCACCGAAGAAATGACGCCTATGGTGTTCGTGACGATGTCCAGCGATTTACGCCCAATCAGCCTACTCGACAAGAGTCGTCCAGTTGACTCCGGAACTTGCGCCGCCGCCAAGCCTTACGACTCAGTTCCTAAGGGATTGGAAAGTCACTCGATGGGGGAAACAGGTTCGTCTCGGACTCTTGACCGAGTGCCGCCTGGCGGCAGCGACAGAGTATATTTTTAGGTCCGTTCTTTGCATGCAAAGTGATAAGTGTGACACCAAATTGCAAGAGTATTGCAGAATGCATGCCTCGGTCGTATTGCACATGCGTCGGAGACAGGGTCGGGGTGGGACCGTATCGTCGGAGCGGGACCGTTATCACTCTCAGACCAGGTGGTGCCGACGCCACGGCCCCCAGGCCAGTCCTGACTGGAGCTGACCTGTGGTCAGCGACCTCAGACCACTTGCTCGGACTGATCAGAGGCCGAAGCTTCGCCCGTGGCCTGTCACGCTGTGCCGGCGGTGAGAATGAGAGCGTTCTTGGCGAACTGGGCGTTGCGAGTCAAACCCATACGAGCGTGCGAGATCGAAACCATACCGAGCGTGCGAGATCAAAACCATACGAGCGTGCGAGATCGAAACGTGTCCGCGACGAGCCGTGATTCTTCCGCCTTGGACGCCGTATATTTGTCATCCAGCCATGTGTTTTCAGGGCTGGTGCAGTCAAACGTTCAGGGCTGGCGCAGTCAAACGTTCAGGGCTGGTGCAGTCAAACGTTCAGGGCTGGTGCAGTCAAACGCTGAATAAGCGCACTATTGTCGAGTGTATTTCCACATACGTCAAGTCGATAAAAACGTAGGTACTGACTGGGGTGTGGCTCCAGGTGGTCCCGGCGCGGTAGAGAACAAGGCACGTGTGAGGCGCGGCCTTTCGCTCCGTGCGTGCTGGGACGCCAGCTGCCGGCGGCGGGCGGCCTTGACAGGCAGTGAGGGCGACCCCGGAGGGGCCGCTGGCCGGCTCGACCTGCCTCGCGCCACCAGCCAGCGTGCCAGTATGGAACGGCGACTGGTGCCAGACAAACATGCAGGACTTGTATGGCTACGGCAAGCGCAGTGTCGCTGCACTGTCACAACTGCCGCGAACTTTAGCGCCCTTGCGGGTCAGTACTGGCCAAGCGCGCCACCTAGTCCACAGGCGCTGCAAGAAGCTCACCGCTGATGTGCTACAAAACGATCGCCACCCAGCTGTCTGTCAGCAGCGCAGCTCTTGACACGGCACCGCGCATGAGTGATTTAAAACATCCGTTTGTCAAGCACATGAGCCGCAGGAGGGCAGGAGCTGCGAGAAATGGCCGATACGCGCTTGGCGCGAGAGAAAACACACCGCCTAAGGCACGCAGTTACTACAAGCGCGGGACAATAGTGGCGTGCCGAGGCGGCGAATGCTGTGAATATTTGAACTCCGGATCTCCACACTGCAAGGCATTGCCTGCATGGTGAGTGCAGCGCCAGATCAGCTCGGCCCGGCTCGGCCGTTCAAAACACTGCAGCTGGTCCTTTCCCGCCGCGTCACGACCCTGGTCTGCGTTGGCGAAGGCGGCGCGCAGCAGTGCACCCCGCTGAGAACTCTGACAGATCTATCTCACAGCGAGGCGAAGCAATAACGTGCCTGAGTAACGAACACCTACGAACGGCAGCCGCGGCGACAGCGCCACCTACGCCACGACACCTCGTCGGTGGCCAGCCGAGCCGCACCCTCCGTGGGCCCGACCGACATCTACCGTCGCACAGCGGCGAACATACAGCGAACACACAGCGGAGCGGCCAACACGCCGAGCGGACTGAACACAGACCGTTGCAGACGCGGACACACAGCAGGCGCACAGCGAAACCCCGAGCAGGCCAAGAGGACTGACAAGCGAATTAGGGGATAACCCGGGACGCACGACAGACGCACAGCGAACCCACAAGCAGGCCAAGAGGACTGACAAGCGAATCAGGGGATAACCCGGGACGCACGACAGACGCGTAGCGAACCCACAAGCAGGCCGCGGCAGAACTGACAAGTGGACCAACACAAAACCCACGACACGCGGCGACCTCGCAAGCAGGCCAATTGTGCACACGAGAGGGCCGTCAACCGACACAGAGCGTGCCAAGCCAGCTGGCTAACCAGTGGCTCACGACGGCTGGCCAGCAGGCACCGGTCGGCAGAGCGGCCGGTCCGCAGAGGCCGGTCCGCAGAGAGGCCGGTCCGCAGAGAGACCGGTCCACAGAGAGGCCGGTCCCCAGAGAGGCCGGTCCGCAGAGGGGCCGGTCCGCAGAGGGGCCGGTCCGCAAAGAGACCGGTCCGCAGAGAGGCCGGTCCGCAGAGGGGCCGGTACGCAAAGAGACCGATCCGCAGAGGGGTCGGTCCGCAAAGAGACCGGTCCGCAGATAGGCCGGTCTGCAGAGGGGCCGGTCCGCAGGTAGGCCGGTCTGCAGGGGGGCCGGTCCGCAGGGGGCCGGTCCACAGAGGGGCCGGTCCGCAGGTAGGCCGGTCTGCAGGGGGGCCGGTCCGCAGGGGGCCGGTCCACAGAGGGGCCGGTCCGCAGAGGCCGGTCCGCAGAGGGGCCGGTCCGCAGAGAGGCCGGTCCGCAGAGGGGCCGGTCCGCAGAGGGGCCGGTCCGCAGAGGGGTCGGTCCGCAGAGGGGCCTGTCCGCAGAGAGGCCGGTCCGCAGAGGGGCCGGTCCGCAGAGGGGCCGGTCCGCAGAGAGGCCGGTCCGCAGAGGGGCCGGTCCGCAGGGCGCCACCTGGCAGCCTCCGGCGTCGTGGCAGTGGAGCCGGCGAGGGAGGCCTACGGCCGGGTTGAGGTCGAGGCCGCCACCCGCCGAGCGACGGTGGATGGCGCGCGTGCAGAGAAGTCACCAGGTGACGACGGCGCGGGCCGATGGCCCCAGAAGGCCCCGGAAAGCGCGCGCCGGCGTGCTGGCGGTAGGGGGTGGTTGTCGCCAGTCCACGCGTCACGCGTTGATGGCGACGCTTTCTAGGCGGTCTGCATGGGAATGCTGTCGAACGCGTGTCCGGTCTTCAGCAGGCGGTAGAAGGCGAACACGACGACCAGCCACCAGGTGTAGATGATGAACTGGATGACAACGAAGACAAGTGGCACGACGAAGGCCTCCACCAAATCACTGACTTGGCCTTCCCTCTCCGCCTTATCCCAATCGATTACGGCTATGAAGAAGATCAGGCAGGCTGCGAGAATGCCCGCAGCGATGTTGCAGAGAATCGACCAGATCATGAAGGGCAGGGCCAGGAACCGGTTGTTCTGCGGAACAGAACGCGGGTCACGACAGCTGGTTGACCGGCTGTGGAAGCCTGATCCTCAAGTTGGGTCAGACAGACGTTGAGAAGGCGACTGCGGGGCGGCTGCGCGACACTCGCATACAACACCAAGCCTCTAAATATCGCTATACCCCACAACCGCCATGCAACAGAATGCGCCAGGCTTCGAATCTCGCCAGCGCGCTCAGTGCAGACGTCAGTCCACTGCGGCTTCCGCACTGAGAAAAGCTCCCAATGCGTAAGGCAAATGACTATGACTTCAAACGTGTCGTCAAGCCTGGTCCCTGACGGCGAAGTGGTCAAGGGTCCGCCTGAGGCTGGCCAGACTGAAGGCTCGAAGCGCGGCACTGGCAGCACCGGAGCTCAGGTGCCGACACTGCCGCGCGCCGAGCGGCCCCAGATCCCCCTGTTCTACGTAACGCCTGCCGGCAGCTGGAGGGACACCCGCTAGCAAGCTCTGCAGACATCACAAGCTCTGCCGCCTCACACATCCCGCACACGGACACCACATCCCGCACACGGACACCACATCCCGCACACGGACACCACATCCCGCACACGGACACCACATCCCGCACACGGACACCACATCCCGCACACGGACACCACATCCCGCACACGGACACATTTCCAACCGTAAGACGAGCGATGGCGACAATCCAAGACCGATCGTAACATGTGCCACAAAATAGTAACGTCCCCAGGCGCCCTCCTCAGCTCTCACCTTCTTCACGGCGAAGATGAGGGCGATGGCCACCAGCAGACAAACAATTGAAACACCCACCATGCCGCCCATCGTATGGCGCCTCGACTCAAAGTTTTCGCTGCGGAAAGACGGCAAACAAACACATCACCTATAGCAGCAGTGTCAGTGCTAATGCGACAAAAGCTCAGTGTAACAAGGCTGGGGCAGCAAGGCAGCAGATTCACGACGCAGACAAACGCCATTTTCTCTGGGTGAAGTTGGTGGATTTGGTGGGGTGGGGGTGGAGGGGCATACGGACAACGGTTCCAATTTCCAGAAATAGCAGCCATGGCAGGCTTCAGCCATAACGGTGACGAAATCGTAGACTGCAATATGCCTGTTGAGATCGTGCGGTAGCTCAAGGCTTTGAAGACGCCCTCCTTATCCATGCCCGTCGAGTTGAAATGACCGAATACCCCCGCCCCCAAGGTCATTTACATTACATCCAACCAGAGGCAGTAACAATAAGGCAGGGGCGACCAGATCCGTCCACATCTTTGGAGCATGTAACATTAGGTCTTTGACAGCCCAGCGCTCCTCTCGCCGCCCACGGCCGCCGTCGCCGACGGCGCGGCGGACACGCGGTCACTGAAGTCGTCACGGGCGTCTGAGCGGGCCAGAGCGGCTGCTGAGCGTCACGCGGTCACTGAAGTCGTCACGGGCGTCTGAGCGGGCCAGAGCGGCTGCTGAGCGTCACGCGCGTCGCCGGCTCTCGTGCGAGGAGCCCCTGGCAGATGGTCGGCGAATTCCCTGTCACGGCTTCTCAGTATCCCAGCAGTTTTGTATGGAACGGACATCCGCGCAGGACGAATTGTGTCAGGGCGCCTGATGACGAGTGCGGGACCGCTGTATGTGTATATATATGCGCACACACACATATACATATATCCAGTTGTGCAAGGTTTGCCGATAAACCACCGGTCTGAGCCCCAACTGATTTGGTGAAACACAAGTCTCATGCTAGTGGTGTTGAAGATTGAGCTGAGTCCGACCGGCGCTGCACGCTGGACCGAGTCCGGCACAGAGGGCGCTGAGAAACAGCGCCGGCTCGGCCAGTGGCTGAGCTCACTTACGAGACGTGCTTGTCGAAGGCATCATGTCCCACCAGCTGTATCACGTTGTCCTGAATCCTCTTCAGTTGCACGAACTTCCAGATGAAGCCGACAATCGACAGCGCAGAGAGCACCTGCCGGACCACGTCAGATCATCAGGCATGGGATCATCAAGGATCGGATCATCATGCATGGGATCATCAGGGTTCAGATCATCAGGCGTGGAACCATCAGGGATCGGATCATCAGGGATGGGTGCCGAGCATCAGCATTAACTCAGCAACTCGCCCGGAGGCGTACGCTTCGCGGGGGAAACGCAGCGCTCTGGCGGAAGACGCCTTGGGTGGGGTTGAGAGAGGAGCAGCGTTCTGGTGGGGGACGTGGAGGAGGTGCAGCGCTTTGTCGGGGGACACCGTGGATGGGGAGGTGGGAAGCACAGCGCACGGACGGGGAACGCGGAGGGGGGGGGGGGGGGGCACAGCGCTCTCGCGAGGGACGTGGGGGAAGCGCAGCGCTCTGGTGGGGGTTGTGCGGGGGGATGGCGGCGGAGCGTTCTGACAGAAGACACTGTGGGGGGGGGGGGGGGGGGGGGGGGGGGGGAGCGTCGCAGCAATTTGGCGAGGGACGCTGGGGGAGCTGAAAAATTTACACATGGTACACCACGTTTCCAGTAATTGGTTTCAGAAACACTTGTGACGCATCTGTCCATGCTTCGGATCCAATTACAGCGACATTAATTGTATGCAACGTTGAAAAGCTGCGGAAACATCCCCGGCCGGTCGCTGCAGCCCACATTCACGAGTTAGCCCTTGCCCTGATTCCCCTTTTCACAACGCGATTTGATAGGCGGGATGCCACCTCATCCCATTTCCGAACTGAGAACGATAGAGCCTCGCGAAAACAAAAAAGTGGAATGGTCTCACAGGAGCTCGCAGTTGGTATCGTTGTAACGTGCTCAATAGTCGACCCTATAATGCCAGATGAAACGTAAATTTTCCCCAAATATTACACTTTTTCGTCTTTGCATGCCCATATTCACGCCATTACACCACGTAGCGGCGTGCACCTTTCATAGTAATATTCGTGATCTAACTCGGCGCACATTTGTCCGCGGCTTTGTGTTTCAGGCATGTATTTATTTTGTATGCCTTTGAGCATGTAACAATGTCGGCCCGCCGCGTGCGATCGGCGGATCCGTCGGTGGCCACCCGCCCCCCGCGCCATCCACGGATCGCCGTCCACTGTTCGTAAAAAACGCCGCTGCCAGAACCAGAAAAAAACTAGACACCTTTTTGTGTCCAAACACTCGCAACAAACTTCCTATATGTTTTCGAAAATTTGAGAGCGATTTAACAACATGCCGGCAAAATGCACACAGAAAACCTTAGGGGGGGGGGGGGAGATATCGACCCCGCTCTAATCAGAGCGAAGGTTAAGTCATGAGAGGCAACAATGGGTATAACTGGCGCCCCGTACTCCTCCGCCGCGCGTTCTGCTACTGCTGGTTTAAGGTACCTGACCCTGACCCCCGTAGCCTGCGCCGGTCAACCAAACCTAGCGCCGGCTTTTTACTGGCCGGGCTGGGACACACGCCGCGGAAGAGTGAGCCGCGTCCAGTGGGCGACAGAAGCTGGATGCCACTAGCGTGGAGCCCACGGAGCGGATGAGCTGCTCAAAAGCGAAACGCTACAAGCTGGCTTCAAGTGTCTCCAAAACAGGACTGTCGAGAGTTGTTGGGTAATAAATGCCATCACACTCGTCAACCATCATCTGCCAGGCGCCAGCCGCTAGCCCACCAGCCGCGCCCGGGGCCTCCTCGCGGCATAAGCGGCGCGATCGCAGGCTTGCCGCTGCCGCGCGCGGTCGGCTTTCGTGACGGCGGGAATCGATCAGTGGGTAGGGCCATTCCCTGTTGTGACACGCCCCCTGCCGCACTGTGCCAGCCTGCCTGCCGCACTGTGCCAGCCGAGCCGCCGCCACCGCCGCCGCCGCACGGACGGCACGCAGACGCAAAGGCGGAGCCAGCGAGACGTGTCGGGGAGGGGTGCTGGAACGCAGGAGCGTGGAAAGCAAAACGTGTGGCGGGGGGGGGGGGGATAGTGCGCAGGGACTCACAGGCACGGGCCGCGCCGCCGCCGCCGCCGCCGCCGCCTCGGCTGACCTTGAGCGCGGTCCCGCCTCCGTGGCGGAGTACACGCCGGCGAGGGATGCGCAGAGGTGGCGGCGGCGGCGGCGGCGCAGAGGCGGCCGCCGGCGCCTTATGCCAGGCTAACAAAGTCCGGAGCTGGGCGTGCGGTGGCGCTGACAGGCTCAGTTCGGGAACAGCCACGCGATGCCCGGCTGATGGCGATATAGGACAAGCGTCGGATGATGCCATTTATGATGGAAAGATGATGCCATTGACATCTGCTGGGTGGTTCCGACAGAACTTGCACGAGGTCTTTTCCTTTTCTACTACACCTCGCGAATCCCTCCAGCCCATGTAATCCAAAGTTTTCCAAGCACAAAGTCATGAAACGCCTTTGCAGGAAGATACTAACGCAGCACCTCCTCCACCGCCCGTGATGTGAGGTTTGGCGCACATCTCAAGAGAAGAACAGGCTGGCCTGCTGTGCGGCTGGCCACATCCAGCCCGCGGATGGCCACATCCAGCCCGTGGATGGCCACATCCGGTCCGCGGCTGACCACATCCCGCCCAGCCGGCCAGGGTTGCGGCAAGCAGCCCCGGCCGGCAAGCCTGAGTTGCGGCAAGCGGCAGGCAGCCAGGCCACGGCCCGGACTGTCAATGTTCGATCGACGAGTCAGCGAAGCGGGTTGCAAAACACCGTCACTAACCGGAAGCGCGCCTGAATTCCAAAAATAGACCCGTTTCCCAGTGAACGCACAAACAGGGGCGGTACGGAGTCACTGGATCTCCAGAACGTCCTCAAAAGTTATGGACAGGATCCGTGGTACTCAAGGATATTTCTTCACGATTTGGCAGTGGATCCCAGATTATCCGAAACAAATGCATACTGGGCTGCCATGGACGAAATAGCAATCCCTCGTCTATGTTCATGTCTCAGCAACTAGTTCTTCAACATGTTTATGTCGTTTCATCGGCCATTTTTTGATCAATCCTTCGCCTCATGAAGGATTTCGTAACTTGTGTTAAATGTCCCTTCTGCTATCTGTTTCTGTCACTCCCGCCGGCATCATGCACTCCCGTCCTTTCTCCTCTCGTCCTCTCTCCGTCACCGACCCCGGCGCGGCTCTGTCGGCGATGTGTCTCCCTCGCGGACGCCGACGCGGCTCGACCGACGTCGGTCTGGCATCCTCACGTTTTTTGTCGTTTTGTGGATGTTTTTGGCTGGTGTCTGTCGAAGGCCACGCCGCACCAGTGCTCGAAAAGTCGGTAGGGAGCAGTAGGCCGCTGTCCTGTCCGGACCGCTGTCCCGTCCGGACCGCTGTCCTGTCCGGACCGCTGTCCCGTCCGGACCGCTGTCCCGTCCGGACCGCTGTCCTGTCCGGACCGCTGTCCCGTCCGGACCGCTGTCCCGTCCGGACCGCTGTCCCGTCCGGACCGCTGTCCCGTCCGGACCGCTGTCCCGTCCGGACCGCTGTCCTGTCCGGACCGCTGTCCTGTCCGGACCGCTGTCCCGTCCGGACCGCTGTCCCCATTCCCAGCACTCGTACCGTCGCCGTATCTCCCTTTCTGTCCTTCAAATAGGGTACAGAAGTGCATACACACACGTAAGGGACTACGCACTTCGAAAACTGATCAATGGCCGACATAAAGCCTTGCAGATACGTTTCAGACAGGGCCCCGACTTTGAGATATGACGGCAGCATTTTAATAGGCCCTGGGGCTCTCTTGAAGACCAAAAAAAAAACCGTGAAATTTAAGCAGCCCCACATCGCAGTCTCTTAGTCAAAATTGCGAATCCCAAACGAAAACTTCGAATTCCAGGTGGCGGGCCACTACGGTACGATCATTTTTACACACAGTAGATTCAGGTGCGAGCTTAACATAAAATAACGGTGACTTACAAACATAATGTTTTACCTCCTGCCCTGCCTCAACTAGCGTTCACCGGAGGCAGCAGCGGCAGTGGCTTCCACTCCGTGTGATCACTTCTTGCAACGTGCAACGTGCCTTTTTGAGCGCACAAGCCGTCAGATATCTTTGCACACCTTGATGATTACGCGCGCTTAGTGTTCGTGCTCAATACTTTCACGTGCGTTACGCAAGGGCTGAAAGCAATGAGACGAAGCGTGATAAGTCGCTGTTACTTGACACACAACGCGCCACAGAGCGATGATGCATGAAGGAATCCACGAAGTAAAGGACACCCCAATACACATGTCCCGTTCCGTCATGAGGTATTTTGTATTGGTTTCAGTCGTGGGCGTGGGTGCTAAAACAATATGTTAATGATTATGCGCAAATCCCGGCGTTACAAATTGCTTTAGGCTTGTTGTGAACGTCGTCACACGTCACGAAGTATGATATGACGTCATTACATTTTTCGTTTGGCGCAATGAAATTTTACTTGACGCTTTTGAACTAGCTTCACCTTGAATGACCCGAACCACCTGTACCTGACAGAATGCAATATCGTGCAGCATGCTAAAATTCAACAAATCAGTGCAAGGAAATCCCTCGATAGGCGTACCCTGCGGAAGTATTTTCTGCAACACAATGTTCAGGACGGTTCCAACACATCTTCTGCATATTTTGCAATGTTCAAGCAGCATGCGTTTAATGGCTCAGACGCTATCGCAGGAAAACTGTGGAATCCTGCGGCCTCCCTCGCGCTGGGCAGATTAAATTTCATGAGTACGTGTAAATGTGTTGAATGGTGAAATAGACCCTCGATGGTCCCCCGCTTATGTTTGTGGGCAGGGTCGTCGCTCGGGTTGGGTCCCACCTTGTCCCTGGCGCGTGCGGCGGCTCGGACTGTGGAGACCAGAGCCAAGCGCTCTGCACCGTGGCTGAAATACCGTTTTTGCCCTCCGGGTGCAAGTGCAAATATTTGCGTACCACGGTTTGCGGTGAGACTGAACTTCGTAATCTCATTGAGTCATAGCGATAGAAATTCGTATATGCGAGCATATTGCCAGAAGCTGATACCTGTGGCATTGTACCACACATTAGTGTCACGTGCTATCCAATGAAACGCATTGCCCAGTTACGCAAACGTTTAAGCTTGTAAAAAATCGCAGTTCCTTCACAGGGTTGATTGATGTGGGCCTCAAATATCACGGGGCCAAAACGCTGAACCTCACACAGCAATTCGACAGCCTGGCTGCACGGCCGCCTCCCGTGCCCCAGTCACGAGGTCAGGGGGGGGGGGGGGGGGGGGGGAGGGCAGCGGAGCCGGGCCGGCGTGGCCGCCCCGAGGTCTGCACGCCAGGCATGAGAGCGCGGCCGAGGGACGCCAACGGCCCGGCGCAAGGAGTGTGGCGCCGCCGGCGGCCGTCTGTCGAACCGGCGCCCAGACGGCCATTTTGAAGCGCCGGCGAACGAGGGAGGATTCAATGCACAGGCATGAACTGAGCGCGTCGACAATTTCGCCGTGTGCTTTGGCTGTGCATGTCCTTACTTCTTTGAAGTTGAAGAAAAATTATTTCGTTAAAGGGAATGTTCCATCTTTACATGAGGTTTTCAATTGAAATAACCACCATGAGGACGTTTTGATACAGTTCCCGGCAATGTCCTTTATAAGACCCAAAGCGCTCTGATTTCTGAGTTATATGCCCGCAAAAGTGCGAAAAGGTTTATTGGGAGACTACTTCAAAGTCACATCGGCATCGATGTCGCCAAAGAAACGTCATACGATTGACGTTATACTACAGGCTGTTTTTGGCTATACTATTGGCTGGTACACTCGCAAGAGCGATGGTACGGCACGTATGATACAATCCACAGAAGGTGATAGGCCGTTAGTAAAGATTGCGCTGCTGAGTGCGTGTCGCGAACGTAAGCGTGAGCACTTTTGGGTTGTGCGGCCCTCGTCGCCAGCGGGACAGTTTCCTTACCTCTAGACCATAGGCCAATGTTATAAAACGAGAACTCCACCATCTGCAAAAAAGCGCAGAACCGAAAAACGGCACTCTCCCGAATGTCATGAAAAAGAAAACATGGCGGCAAATCTGGCTTGTTATCCTGCTGGCGTTTTCTTCTACTGGCGAATTTCTTACAGACACCTCGGTTGGCGCCTTGTGTACCGGAGGGTGGAACCTTGCACGGGTTTATGGGTTAGCAAGGCATTATAAAATAAGGGAAGTATTACCGTAATTTTAGGCAACTTTTACTAACTATCTAATACACCTCGTAGAACAAATTTGAATCTTGAACAAAAAAGGTGTCCTAAAAATAAACCTCTTCAGTTGTATTACCATGAACCCCGTCGGGACCTTGTTTTTAGGGGAGCTCACGGCAAAATGCGGTCTCATAACCGAAAAACCTGCGCGGAAGTTGCCGGAAAACACCTGCAATTTGATAGTCCCGTGGACTGGCACGTATGGGATCACACTTATTTGATATCAGAGTGCGAATCAGGCGCTTGAAATGGGCGAACACTGGTAGTGCAAGCCAGGGGCTTGTACATATCTTGATGCGATGGGGAGTATTAGTGCGAGGTTTGTACTTCTGAGGGATAACGCTGTTTTGTTATTTCTAAAATGTAATGACCCCCAATAAAATGTGATATATTGATACCTGCCTCTATCTTTAGAACATGATGAGATATCGATGTCGGCAAACTGAAAAAAACACTAACATCCATGCTGGAGGGGTGTTCCAAAGCAATTTCCTACCTCATTACGATCTTGCCAACATTTTGAACCTCTTGAGGTCTTAAGGTATGAAATTAATCCATTGCATGCCATTATATTGACGATTAACTTAGACAGTAGGCACGGGTCAGCACGGCTCATTAATGCACACGCGTGGTATAACCTCACATGATGCGGCTTTGCAAAATTGTCTTTCAGTTAAGAACTCTGAAAGTATAGTGCTGTGTTTCTATAGACACACGTACTCTTGTTTTAACAAACTTTGTATGTAGGCAAGCATTGCTTGTGAGTCATCATCGTCATAGTCACTGCAACTTGTGTGAGATGCTGTGCGCTGAGAAAGGTGGAGAAGTATTGCTGTTGGTTTCTTGGATAGCACTTAATATATTTATCATGAGCCTTGCGCGCATCGGCAGCTTCATCACCTCCCTGCATTTCGTCCATCTAACCATAACCACATGCATTTGTCGTGTCTCCAGCGTTTTGCAATGTCAGTAGGTTTGCAGTGCCATTCCACTATATGTAATATTTTCTTGGTATGCATGCATTATTACTTAAGTAATAAAGAAATTAACTACTGTGCACATCACATAATATCGATGTCAGGACTACAGCACTGCAGGCAAGAATAAGTCGACAGTACAATATTGACATCCTTAACAGTGCTTTTCAGGTTTCGGTAGGAGATTCACGACACTATTTGACTGTCTTCATAGCCTATCGTGCTTTGATATTAATAATCTGCCCACAAAACTGGCGATCGCCACATTGTGTATGTCAAACAGCCCACCAAAGCTTCTGGTACGACCAGTACCAAGATAAAAAATCTACAAACAAGCCATTCACTAATCCGCCACCCAACACCGCGTTCGCGACGAGAAAAGTCGGTTGCCGTCAGCTTTCGTGTGTTTCGAGGTGTTTTTAGGTCTGGCTGCCAGATGCTGCGAGTTCTTGCTGTCGTCACAAAACCATTCCATGACGCCATTAGAGAATGACGTAATGGGGAGCATTTTTACAAGCTTCGAAATTTTGCTACTTGGGGCCGTTTTTGAACCTTGAAAGTTATCAAAAGTTACAAGCAAGCTTTTCCCATCATACCTGATGCTTATCTCAAAATTTCCAAATGTGGAACACTCCTTTTAACAGAAAACACAAGTCAAGAAATGCATCGCAGATCGGTGCTCCAGCAAGTTCGCTAAAACGGGGGACCTTCTGCGTGAGCAAATGGAACTTGTTGGTCGTCTGGCCGTCACCGCGGACGTCTTCAAGCTCGAATCATGCGAGTCGCTGCCCCAGCAGAGACCCTCCCGCATTTCTAAATAGATCAGATCTAAATAAATAATTCAAAAGCCATGAGTCACCGCACACCCCTCGCCGCAGTCCCAGAGTCAAGTAGAATGCCTGAGATGCCGTGCAAGAGAGAATGAAGCGAAAGCGCTTCTGAAATTATTTCTAAAAGGTGCTGCCTAGCGGCACGATAAATCGATCGGGGTTAGGTGAAGTGAGTGACATTTTCAGAAGGGAAGCCGCACCACAAGATTGATCATCAATTGTTTTAATTTGATATCTATGCGCGTTCAAGGCATAGTGCTCAAGGAATGTTATATGGTGAAGTGCAGTGTGGACAGTGCTGCTTATTTTTTTCGTAAAAGTTATTTGATGGTGGAGCCTCCCCCCCCCCCTCCCCCCTCTGGGACAGAGCAAGCATGCATGTTGACAGCTGAGTCACTGTTCGGATAAGTAGGAGAGCTACTCCACAAGTTTAGCTATGGCAGGCATAACGGAGCATTGGAAAAGGTGAGACAGTTAAGTGGATGTGCTCTGGCGTTTGCACCGTGAACTTCATGCCTCTATCGTGTTGTGCGGCGGAGGCGACACATGCAATGTAATTAGGGTAGATGGAGCTTGAAACGCAGGGCTGATTTGTTCATGTTGCGTCTTGATGTGGAACGTGTCCTATCCAAGTCAACGCCAGAGTTTGTCAGTCGCGGTCCTGACATGTGCTGCTGTCACTAGGTTTGCAGGTTATTTAGCCTGAGTGAGTCAGTCACGGCGCCGCATCCGTCACACATTTCAGCGCAACAGCCTATGCATGGCTGGATGTAGGTGGTGTAAACCCGAGCTAGCATGGGCCTAGCAGTGTGCCGCGCACGGGTGGGACTGAGCCCTCAATTCCCGCTTTTCGTCACCTCACTGATGTGGCCGTGGAAGCATACGTCTTCGAAAGAAGTTATCTCCGAATCTTTGTAGCCGTCCTTAGTTGGGATAGGTTTGCCTCCAAAAAGTCCTAGCCCTGTTTAGTATGGTTCCGTTCATGAATGGTGGCTGCATTCTCCTGTCTGCATGCAATGTGATGGCCCACTCCCTACCATGAACACAACTTTTGTCGAGGTTTTCTACAGTGATGTTGCATGACATCCACGTTGTCTGGGACGTGGGTGGAGTACCGCAAAGATCTGCGTCAGAAAAAAATGTCGTGTGTCGTCTTATGCGGAAGTCCCGCTGGATAAATACGCACAAAGAGTGGATTTAGCACGGCTTCTGTGGGTATTCTACATTGCTTGTCTTTGGCGTCCAAAAGGTGCTTCCCACTTCAGGTGCATTCTGTTCCTAATATTTCACTTGAACCACCAGAGGAGCAAATCAGGCATACCAATCATGTTTGGCCATTTACAGGTGTCCGCGTGTCAGATCTCGTCCGAGTCTTCATATACCAACGTAGATGGTTATGAAGTCTCACCGCGGCTCCAGTATCTGACTCAGACTGTGTGCGAGGTACATGAGTTGTGGTGTGTGGCTGTGATGGGGTCGACATCCGCTCTGTCGTTCAAGTGAAGGCTGATATGCTTGAGATAAGATAGCAGTAATAGCCTCATTCCTCGTAGAAAAAACAAGAGAATGGAGATATAGGTGCGTTAATATCTCGGCAACATGCCTGTGTCGAAACGAATGGCAGTAGTAAATTAAAACTTGCCTACCGACGAACCTATTCGATTTGCCACCGGTTTCGTCCGTGGGATATTGGTTAAGATAGTCTCTTTGGTAGCCTAGGTCATTTGCCCATGTGAATTGCTCTGTGGCATTGGCGATGTCAGCCAATACAATTCTCCTGCCAGTATAAATGAGCCGTCTGGTGGAAACATATGCATCCAATTTGTATTAGTCCCAAATTAATTTGCATCGAGGGTAATTTTTTAAAGAAAAGTTCAATTGCAAAGAAGCAAATATTGAAAATGGTCAAGATTTGAGGACGACAGCGTTGCATCCAAGCGGCCGCCAGGGCATAAAGGTGAGACGCGTTGTCGGTGAGTCCGGGTAGTTCGCTCACCAGTTGACGCTAGCCTGCCAGCCTGCCTGCCTGGCAGCCAGCCTGGCGTGTCAGCTGAGCCTTCGATCCTATGGCAAAGGGTATGCGCCGTTATGTCGTAAATATCGTCATCCCGACGATGTTTCTAGCATCGAATCCGTCAAGTACCACTGAAGTACACAATTTCGGGAAAGACATAATTGGCCTGTCACAGCGCACACAGGAAACTGCCGTCCGCTTCCGGGCTTGGCTCGCTTTGGAGGCCTAAAACCTGGTACGGGCTACTGTCAGTCCCCTTCAGATAAAAACATCCAACGGAGCACTCGCCATGCCCCCATAATGCCTTCATGCCGCAACGAACGCTGCGGCTGGCGTTGTCACGCGCCTCTTGTACGTATCTATCTCCCATGTTGGTGCTGCAAACGCAACCTGGGTGGTCCTCTGACTTCCTGGGACCCAGAAGTACTGATTGCTGCTGCAATACGTTGTCTAAGCAATGACAGGCTGGGCATCCGAAAGCAAACAGTCCAGGGCTTGCGTAAGATTCTGCGCTATATGTCTTTCAATGACAAACCATATGGACCTTAACAATGCACACCTACTTGGCCAGTCGCCGGCTGGATCCGGGACCGCACGATCTGCAACAGCCCAATCTTCCCCAAGCCGCTGTCGCTGGCCAGCAGCAGCCCCCGCCGGCCGGAACGTACAAACATCATGTGTTAGCTATGTTTGAAACATGGCGCACCGCGCCCGACCCGTCCGGCGCCCAGGGGCGCGCCGACATCGTCGGCATCCTCCGTCCGTCGCGCCGCCATGGGGCGGGGTGGGCGTGGCAGCGCGCCCCGCACTCACACACGGTCACGTGACTTTCGCCGGCCGACCAGTCCGGGCGCGACAGCAGAGCACGTGGTCTGCGTCCGCCGCCGCGCGGGCCGGCGCGCCGCTCGCTCCACGAGCAGGGTCCCACCAGGGACGCTCACGGCCTGCCGATCTGGGGCGCGTCGCAGCGAAT
Organism: Pollicipes pollicipes; assembly: GCF_011947565.3. Classification (NCBI taxonomy): domain Eukaryota; kingdom Metazoa; phylum Arthropoda; class Thecostraca; order Pollicipedomorpha; family Pollicipedidae; genus Pollicipes; species Pollicipes pollicipes. The sequence goes on along the minus strand of NW_023596251.1, from coordinate 1,323,813 downwards.
AATCCCGTAGGATGTATTCGCAGCGCCGCGGACAGAAACAAGCCGTGCCGCTGACGTCATTCATGACGTCCAAACCCCGTGGGTTCTGCGCATTTCAGTTGTTCGCATCCACCAGAACATTCTGCGTGATGTCACGCAGAATCTTTGCCGAACGCATCGGATCTTTTCCATTTGTTTAATCGAAGAGGGACAGAGGTGGCGCAACAGGCTCATTCATTAACAAGTCGGTTTGTGCGCCCACGACCGATAACGGCTGAACAAAAGGTACTTCATCAATTACAACTAGCATAACTTGCAGTTTTCGTTCTGTGCTCGCATAGCACGTGAGCACCAATAGTGCGTGAGCACCAAAACCCAACTGTCTCGTATGCGCAGTTGTCATCACAAAAGTAACAGGAAGGTCAACAAAAAAACGTGTTGCACTGCGAACACGTCCGTCAGAGTATTCGTGGTGTCACATCGCACAGGACATGCTTGGTATGCTGCGAGTGACCCTGATGCGCTGCGAACACATCCTGGTATAAAAGGGGGAAGGGGGGGGGGGCGCCGCCCGAAAAAAAGCGCCTCCCGGCGACAGGGGCGTGTGCAGGACCGCAAAATGGGGACGCGCTGGACGCTCGCTAGCGCAGCAGGCCTGCGAGCTAGAAGCAGCACTAATGTATAATTCCGAGAGCTGACATGAGAAGCATGTTTGACAAGTCATCCATCTCAGTAGCCTTGCGCAGATCTGCAAATCTCGAATATTTGGTAAAAGGCCTCAGATTAGGCTTCGTTGCTTTGGGCGGCGGGGAAATTCGTTGCTTTGGGCGCACATTGGACCAGCAAATTCGGGGGGTGCGCCTGCTGTCCGCCGGCTGAAGCGCCGCCCCAAACAGCTGGGCCGAAAGAATCCTGTCACGCACCGCCTACTCGGCTAATCCTACCACCTTTTCTGCACGGAGACAGATGTATAAGGGAAATGTCCGATTTCTGTCAGGACATGTCGCCTTTCTCTCCACGGGATATCTGCTTTGTCCATCAGCACGCGCTCACAACACACACGACAAAGCCCGATGCCGGGGTGCCACGCTGTGGCGCCGCCTGACACTCACCGCCGAAGTGATTCCGATCAGTTTACTCCCCACGGCCACATTGTGCCGCCCGCAGCAGCAGTCGTTGGATCCCATGGTGACGCAGTCGACGTTCTCGCCCCTCCACCGTCCTGGCCCCGGCTCTGTCTGACGGCGGTCCGCTCGACAGGCAGCGTTTTCGGCGGCCAGCCAATAGCCGCCCGCCTGGCGCCGTTCGCGTACATACACACCACACACACACACACACGCTCGCTCACGAACGGCTCCGCTGGGGCTGGCGGCGGGTTGGTTCTTACATTTGATTAATTGTTTTACTGCTTCGGACCATCCACACAATATGCAGCTAGTCCTACCACAGCGTGATACAGATAAGAAATAGGAGGCACCTGGGCTGAGCAGGGCTGTTGATATCCAACCAATCGTATGCCTGCGCGTTGAATGAACGGGCACTCGCTGTGGACTACAACGCTGCGCGAGAAAACATATGTGAAGACAGCGATGAACAGCGTCAATGGTGAAAAATAGGGAACTACGAGGAGCATCAGTCATGATAGCAAGCTAGGTCACATGCTCACATTTTGATAACGCAGGCTCCAGTTCTGGTTTAAACGAGCCGAGCCGAGCCTCCGACAGACGCGGCAGGCAGCCTGCTGGACAGACAGCGGGCACGGAATGCAAAACATCGTCTGACGCCTCGGCGCGCATACGCGGCGCGTAAAGTCGATTGTCCTGCATTGTCCGTCTAGAGGGAAACTGAACTTAGGTTTGGCCGGAAAGAGCTACCCGAGATGCCGGCTCACGCCACCGCCAGGCACAGTGTGTGGGAGCGACAAAGGATCACTGCATGGAGGTAAACCAGCCTGGTCATCCCAAAACGTCCGAAATGTAATCGAATCTTCGCCCGCCAGGCACAAAACATGCCCAAAATTTCCACGCCCCTTAAAGGTGCTCGTGGTTTTTGCTATAACAGGCGCCAACTACAGATAAGCAGCACCGTACGTGTGAGAGGATCACGCCGTTCGTTACGGTGTCAATCAGGGCGGTGCAGCAGAGGGGGGGGGGGGGGGGGGGCAGAGGGGGTAGTTGTCCACCTGCCGGCAGGTAAGAGAATGCTTTTGCTCCCTCAGAATTTCTGGGAAGCCACTTTTTCCCGAACCAAATGCACTGTAACAACCGGTAGATCACCAAAAGTCAGAGTGAGGAGGCCCCCCATCACTAAGTTAAAGAGTTATACATCGAGCTCAGAAGCCCCTTTTCGCATCAAAAGGCCAATTTTCTGGACCATAAGGCGACCTTTTATGAATGGGATAGCCCATCGTCCAGATTAGTAAGCCACATGTTATGTTAAGAGAGGCCCATTTGCTGGGTCAGGAGGCCCCCAGTTGCCAACTAGGAGGCTCCTGTCCTAGTTGAGGCGGCACCCTTTATATTTAGGAGACCCCATTTCTGGAACAGGAAACCTTTTTCATTCAGGATGCCCAGCATGCAATGGCCAGGATGCCCGTGCTTCAGGATGCCCTGGCTTGGAATAGCAAGGCCCCTTAGCTAGTTTCGGAGACCCTTCGTGAATTGGAAACATCCTTTTCTTAGGCTTAGGAGACCCCTGTAAGCACCGGGATGGCCTTTTCTGGAACAGGAAGTCATGTTTTAGGATAGCGGGGCCCTTCGCTGGATAATCTGAAGGTCCTCATTCTGATTTTTAATTGTTGAGATTGATTTACTTGGATATGATACATGTAACAGCTTAATAAGGGGCACATGCCCCCGGTGGCCTTCCCCCTTAAATACGACACTGCCTAGGGGCCCCGCCCTGTGAGGGGTCCTCGTTTTGTCCCGGAGGCCCGCTGGAGAATCCTGCCCTAGAACACAAAACCCATGGTGCCGGCCATGGTGGCAATCACGACTTGAGGAAAATACCGAGTGTGACCGACTTCGACCAGTAGCCCAAAGCAGCTGTTTGACCATTAGCCCAAAGCAGCCGTTTGACCATTAGCCCAAAGCAGCTGTTTGCAACATGCGCTATACTGGCGTCCTGAGCCAGGCATACATCGACGGTACCAGCCAGGTTCCACACGGAAACTTCAGGGCTGATGGTCTGTTCACGGAATCTTCAGGGCTAGTGGTCTGTTTACGGCAGCTTCAAGGCTGATGGTCTGTTCACGGCAGCTTCAGCCTGATGGTCTGTTCACGGAAGCTTCAGGGCTGATGATCTGTTCACGACATCTTCAGGGCTGATGGTCTGTTCACGGCAGCTTCAGGCTGATGGTCTGTTCACGGCATCTTCAGGGCTGATGGTCTGTTCACGGCAGCTTCGGGGCTGATGGTCTGTTTACGGAAGCTTCAGGCTGCTGGCCTGTTCACAGAAGCTTCAGGCTGATGGTCTGTTCACGGCAGCTTCGGGGCTGATGGTCTGTTCACGGCAGCTTCGGGGCTGATGGTCTGTTCACGGCAGCTTCAGGGCTGATGGTCTGTTCACGGCAGCTTCAGGCTGGTGGTCTGTTCACGGCAGCTTCAAGGCTGATGGTCTGTTCACAGAAGCTTCAGGCTGATGGTCTGTTCACGGCAGCTTCGGGGCTGAAGGTCTGTTTACGGCAGCTTCAGGCTGATGATCTGTTTACGGCAGCTTCAGGGCTGATGGTCTGTTCACGGCAGCTTCAGGCTGATGGTCTGTTCACGGCAGCTTCAAGGCTGATGGTCTGTTCACGACAGCTTCAGGGCTGATGGTCTGTTCACGGCAGCTTCAGGCTGATGGTCTCTTTACGGCAGCTTCAGGCTGATGATCTGTTTACGGCAGCTTCAGGGCTGATGGTCTGTTCACGGCAGCTCCAGGGCTGATGGTCTGTTGACGGCAGCTGATTCGATGCAGTGAATACTACTGATGATCCGTTGACTGCCACACTCCATCAACTGAGTTCCCGATGCGTTTATGTTTGAGGTGTTAGCTCTGAACCGCGCGTCCATGGAGGTCAAAGAGCGTTTCATGCGATCATCCAGAGCACCTGGATCATCTTTTGCCCCCGACACTAAAATTTGCGTGTCGTCGGCGCAGTGGACAACATGGCCTCCGGGGCGAAGTGCCTCACATCTCGGCAAACACGCTTTACAGCAATGGCCCCAGGACAGAAGGCTGGACAACACCAGCGCTGTTCTGTAGCAGCAGCAGCCGAGACAGGTGCCCGCGCCCGAATCTCAATCCTGAAACATCTGAAATCCTGAACGGGATTTCATACGTGCTTGGAATGTCACTACGAACACATTTTTCTGTCGGTAACCCTGAAGTCAGCGTTACTGAAATAGCGAAGACGCTCATGCTACTAGCTTGGAGCTCTGTTTGAATGTTTTTTTCTTGGCTTCTGGGAATTCGGATGACATGCAATGTTGAACTGGGTTATAGCATTGCTTTCTCTCTCAGCTATGCTAAAAAGTGCAAGCACCCGATGACCGCATGGTAGATATCAGCTCGTTCCGTTGGCTGCCTAAGTTCGCACATGTGAGCCACATGGACTTATGACCTAGTCTCGAGCTGTGCGGTCTCCAAGCAGGCCTCGTGACAGCTCAAACATCAGCCCTCATACGGGCGCACTCCCAAGCTTAACAGCCTCCATATTAAACAATTGCTCGAAAGTGACGGTGACGGAAATGAACGCCCTTACGTCGTGGGGAGCTTGGCTGTCGTTGATGTCATTGGTACCTCCATGAGTGCCCACTGGAGCAGTGCAGTGTGCAGTATGAGCAGCGTGCAAATACGCATCAAACTTGCAAAGGAACCCAGGCGAGTCGGTGCAGTGGGCATTCGTAACCGTCGTCTGTGCATTTCATCACTTCATTGATGAAAGGGGCAATAAATTAGGCGAGAATTAGATGAGTTAGCTCGAAAAGAGCGGGTAATTCCGCCATCATGCGAATAGTGGAAAGTACAGCTAGCCTGACTCACGCGTCGTCGAAGGGCCTCATGTCAGTTGTTTGTGAACAGCTGCTGCTTACCGACTAAAACCCATTTGCATGTGTTTGCTCTTATCGTGCCCGGTATACAAACCTTCAACACGGTTTGCTTTAGTGTGACGGCACTTCGACGACAATATATGATCACAAAATATTTACAATGTACATTCTGTTCCGTCGATTAATTTCCGCAACGGTCGTTCCTCATTTCACCACTTTTTTGCACGCAAATGAAAAACACTTCAGGCTGGTGGCGTATCAGTGAAGCATTACTGGGCTGATTGTGTATGGATAAGGCATCGCCGGGCTAGTGGCGTGCTAATGAAGCATCAAGTAGCAAGCAAGGGCTGATGGCGTATTCATGAAGCATCACTAGGCTGGTAGTGTATCATTGAAGCATCACTGGGCTGGTGGTGTATCAATGAAGCATTACTGGGCTGATGGTGTATGGATAAAGCATCACAGGGTTAGTGGCGTACTAATGAAGCATCACTGGGCTGGTGTTGCATCAATGAAGCATTACTGGGCTGATAGTGTATGAATAAAGCATCACTGGGCTAGTGGCGTACTAATGAAGCATCACTGGGCTGGCGGTGTATTCATGAAGCATTCCTGGGCTGGTGGTGTATCAATGCGAACCAAGAACGACCTGAAAGAAAACTTGCCGGATGGGGGAACAATTTCGTATTTATTAGCCGGCATTGGCAGGCTAATAAACCAATCACTTCGTTGAAATTTGTGACTGTTGCAAACCCCCTGCTTGGGGGTTTTCTTTGAGGAAACCAGTTTGTTGGCGCACTTATACCGATTATGTGCTGATGAGGTGAAACAATTTCAGTCGACGAGGTTGATTTTTTACCAAGTTAACCGTTTTAGCTCCTGTGGCTAAGGCGTGACGAGAAACGCATACTTTTCGATTTTATTCGTCTTGATGCAGTGGACTACATGTCTGTACAGTTTCCTTGGTCTTATCTCGGCTCAGGTTGCAGTGAGTGGCTTGGGCTTCAGTGTGTGCATGGCTTAGGCCTGAGCGTGTTGTTTTCGAGGCCGATGGACGTCCCTTAACGGGCCATGTCGGCCCATGTAATGCAAACGACCCGTGTTGTGTTCGCAAACTGCAAATGTTCAGCTTCCTCAATGTTGCTTGAACTAGTAGTTCGTCAGGAAGGGCACATGTCGTTCATGTTGTCGTTGTCAGATCTGATCAAACAACCGCCTTTTAAATGACATGGGAGGTGTGCCATGCGTGTGTGTCATGTGACAATGACATGTGTCATGCGTTAGACCGCACACAGGTCAATTTGACGAGTAAAGTCGCGCTGTTGATGCTGAGACTGTATCAGCCGCGATTTGTGGTTAACGTTCGAATCGCGTCGGTTTTGCTGAGGCGTTCTAAAACATTTTGCCGTGTCTGTTGGGTAAGATAATCATGTTTTTACATTAAACAATGTTAGATTGTCGCAACCGCTTCTCAATCTTGACTTGTCTCGTGGAAGGAAGCTACCAGAAATTCAAAACATATCTTTAAACGCAATTCACCCCCTGAGAGAGGCGCAGCCCACAGTCGTGTTGGTGCGGGATGCGTCCCTGGCTCACCTCCGGAGAGAGGCGCAGCCCACAGTAGTGTTGGTGCGGGATGCGTCCCTGGTTCACCTCCGGCGAGAGGCGCAGCCCACAGTAGTGTTGGTGCGGGATGCGTCCCTGGTTCACCTCCGGAGAGAGGCGCAGCCCACAGCGGTGTTGGTGCGGGGTGCGTCCCTGGTTCACCTCCGGAGAGAGGCGCAGCCCACAGTAGTGTTGGTGCGGGATGCGTCCCTGGCTAACCTCCGGAGAGAGGCGCGGCCCACAGCGGTGTTGGTGCGGGATGCGTCCCTGGTTCGCCTCCGGAGAGAGGCGCAGCCCACAGCGGTGTTGGTGCGGGATGCATCCCTGGTTCACCTCCGGAGAGAGGCGCAGCCCACAGCGGTGTTGGTGCGGGATGCATCCCTGGTTCGCCGCCCTCAGTGGCTGTCGCCGGCCTTCCGCCGACGCCGCCGCCGGCAGCGGCGCCATGCCGCCACTTCCCCGGCAAGGCCAAACGAACGGCGCCCGTGGCGGCGGCGAGCAGGGGCGGACCCACGGAGCGGTGAGGGTGTGGAGGAAACAGCCGCTGCCGACCTCGCCGGTCCAACAGGTCCGACAAACGGCGGCAGCTCTCAGACAGACCTGTCAAGCGGCGACGGCTGATCTTCGGACAGCCAAGGGGGACGGTCCGCAGCGAGAAGCAGAAGTCCCGGCAGCTTCGTCGCCGGCAGGCACGGCCGTCTCCAGCCCGAGGAAGACGGCCCGCAGCGAGAAGCAGAGGTCCCGGCAGCTTCGTCGCCGGCGAGTACGGCCGTCGCCAGCCCTCCGGTCGTCAGGGGATATCGGCGACGGCGAGGGCAGAGCCGGGTCATCACAGCGCTGACCTCTTCCCGTGTCCTCGCGCAGCCCTGTCTCACTGGGAGTACGCCGAGGTCGTCAACCTTGGCTGCTGCCCCGGTTGGCTGCCCGCCCGCGCTGCACCGCCCTCAAGCACGCGAACATACCCGGCCTGTGACCGGTGTGTAAGGTCAGCTTTAATGTTGTCGATGACCTCCGGTGGTTTCAGCATCCCGTCGCCTTTTGTCCACTGTTAACATCTCATAGGCCTGAAATTGTTAATCATGGCCGAACACAGAAGCGAATAGCCAGTCGCCAGCGGTCACTGCAGTTGGCGCTGCCAGGATTGCGGTGTATGGAATAGCGTGGCTACTGGGTGGCCAAATTGGCGGCGTCAGGAGGCGGATTGGGTGGGGTGGACAGGACGGACATTGTGGACAGTGTGGACAGTGTGAACAGGGTGGACAGGGCGGACAGGGCGGACAGGGCGGACAGGACGGACAGGACGGACATTGTGAACAGTGTGGACAGGGTGGACAGGGCGGACAGGGCGGAAAGGGCGGACAGTGTGGGCAGGGTGGGCAGGGCGGACAGGGCGGACAGGACGGACAGTGTGGACAGTGCGGACAGAGTGGACAGGGTGGACGGGGCGGACAGGGCGGACAGGGCGGACAGGGCGGACGGGGCGGACAAGTCGAACAGTGTGGACAGGGCGGACAGGGCGGACAGGACGGACAGGACGGACGGGGTGGCCACGGCGGACACGGCGGACATCGATAAATAGACAGTGTGGACAAGGTGGACAGGGCGGCCAGGGCGGACAGGACGGTCAGTGTGGACAGGGTGGACAGTGTGGACAGGGTGGACAGGGCGGACAGGGTGGACAGGGCGGACAGGGCGAACAATGTGGACAGGGTGGACAGGGCGGACAGGGCGGACAGGACGGACAGTGTGGACAGGGTGGACAGTGTGGATAGGGTGGACATGGTGGACATGGTGAACAGAGCGGACAGGGCGGACAGGACGGACAGGGTGGCCACGGCGGACACGGCGGACACGGTGGACAGGGCGGACAGGACGGACAGGGCGGACGGGGCGGACAGGGCGGACAGGGCGGGGGGGGGGGGGGAGGCGGGCTGACGGGACCGGAAGCGGTCGGCTATCGCCGGCCGAGGCTGCACCTCCGCTATACGCCGTCTCCCGTTTCATTTCATGTAGTGCGGCGGAAGCTGCTGGCTGATACGAGAAAATGGCCGAGGAGTTCTGAGAGTTTGCTCTGCTGTCGGGGTGACGATGAGCAGTGTCGCACTCGCCGGCTCCGCGTGCCGCTCCGCTGACGAGGGACTGCAAGCTCCTGGTGAAGAGTCTGAGGGCAGGCCCGCCCGTTACTGCCAGGAAACCTCCGGCGGCAGCACTTCCGGCTTCTGCGCGGCCCGGCACACCTGAGAGTTCGTGGGACGCAAGAACTCGTCTCCCAGCGCTTTGTGTGGCCTTCCATTCGCCGGGATGGCAATGAATGGTCCCAGGCGTACACCTTGTGCCAACGTGTCAGGGTATACCGTCACGCATGGGCCCTGACACATGGCTTCACGTCGCCTGGCGCCCGTTTTGACACCGTCCGCATCGACATTGTCAACCCGCAGCCCCCGTCGGATGGTCATAGTACCTGCTTACGTGCGTCGACCGGGTCATCCGCTGGATGGAAGCCATTCCTATGGCGGGCATCCGGGCGGCCACGACCGCCCGCACGTTCGTCGTCGGCTGGGTGGCACGGTCTAGAGTACCGGCACAGGCCACCACTGACGGCGGTGCCCAGTTCGAGTCCGGCCTGTGGCAGCACCTGTCGGCGCTCCTTGGCTGCCTTTCGCACCGCACCACCAGCTACCACCTGCAGGGTAACAGCATGGTGGAGAGGTTGCGCCGACAGCTGAAGATAGCTCTGCGGGCGGCAGGCGCGGCGACTCGCTGGACCGATCTCCTGCCGCTGGTTCTGCTGGGCGTGCGTTCATCTCTAAAAGACGGCATGGGTTGCACGTCTGCTGAGCTCGTGTGCGACACAATGCTGCGACTCCCGGGGGGAGTTTTTCACCCACTAATCCGGCAGGGCACCACTGGACCCAGCGTCATATATCGACACCCACCGACCGGCCATGCGGCACCTCCGCCCGGTGCAGCCTCGCCAGCCGCCGTCAGCAGCCATCTTCATCCCCAAAGACCTGTCGGACTGCGCGCACGTTTTCGTCCGACGAGGCGCTTACCGCGCACCGCTAGGACCGCCCTAGGACCGCCCTACGGCGACCCGTTCCATGTCTGCAGGCGGCCATCAAAAACCGTCATCACCCGACGCAAGAACACAGCGGAAGTCCACTCCGTGGAGCGCGTGAAGCGGCTTACCTCGCGGCCTGCGTTGGCCGGGAACCTGACACAATGAAGGCCCCTGTGGTGGTCCTGGGCCCACAGTGTCTTACAGCGGGCGCTATGTCAGCCAGGGGGACATTTGCTAAACAGGAACAGGGACAGGCACACCGAATGCCAGAGGGCTTCTCGCGTTGGTCGGGGCCCTCTGTCAACGAAGCTGGACGTGAGAGTTTACAATGAGAGCCCACAGTGCGGAAATGGAGGCCCCTTCATTAGCCAGGGGTCCCAGCACCGAGCGCGGGGCTCTCCCCCCGCTTTCAGCCAGGGGCCCGTTATGTGGAGCTGGAGTTTCTGCGCCAGTTATTGGACACAAGCGGCGATAAGGGATCGTCTTGCATCAGTTAGGGTCCTACGTCTATCCGAAGCCAAATACCCAGGTCAGGGGCCTCCGGTGTAAAGCGAGCGACTAAAGCGCGAAAGTCCGACACAAACGAGGATGTCTTCTCTTGTTCAGAATCAGCATGTAAAACATAATGAATGTAGAGTTTTGAGCCCTTGTCCTCGCAGTCTTAGGAACAAGAACGCCTATGGTCGGGCTACAGGTTTTGTCAAACCCAACGGCGTTACCACGGTTACTAACACCGGGCGAAAGGCGCCCGGAGCGCGACAACAGCCGTCGTCAAATAGGCTTTCCGTAGAATCTCAAAAATGAATTCGTGCCATTCAAAAGTTATACTGAGGTATTAATTTCACCTATACATTTTTAAAGTTTTCCTGTGTACAGATAAACTACCTTTACTCGTCTAGCTCCATCACCAAAGCCCAGCATCAGTTCACGGTGCTGTGAGTGCCGATCCGTTCATATCATTAATCTAAAAATTGCACAGGTAAAGCATGTTCCTAGACTACCTTATTATTGAACGAAATGATGAAACGAAATGAATGAATTCATGAAAATGCAACGATTAAAACCACTTCTTTTAGAAACGTTGCCATTTTCGTCCATCCGTTGGCCGTCACTCAACACTAACCGCTGAGTCAAAGCCGCGCGGTTCACAGAGACTGCAACGCCGGGTGGCGGGGTTTTGTTCTTAGACTTGCCAGCGTGCATGGTCAAAACTATGCTTTGTAATTCTTCCATTATGCGATTTTGAACAGAGACTGGACTTTCCCAGACCAACATTGGTTGAACACATCAGCATTAAGTTATGACCCCACTTCGAGCTAAAAGCTATGTTCACTTATTATCTACGCCCACAATGTCTCCATCCAACCACTAAAAACTCTGGCCCGGCGCCTCAGTGCTATCAGCTTAGAAAAAGCCCACTGTGTCGTGGTGCGATAGAAAGTGCCAGTGGTTTTCTCTATGCGGGTAGTTAACGCCTGGCTCCTTCAGGTTATCTGCTTCAAAATACAAACATAATTGTATCTTTTGGCAACTTCTGGCTTCTGTTTAAATTAAAGAAGGTAAATATTAAGAGAAAACGAAGAGAATTGTGCCCCTCGAAATCAGGTGGGTCGTATCCGGTGACATTTTCGGGTGGGAGCCTCTCACAGGAGAGAGCTCTTTATCAACCCCGTGCCCCTCCCCTAAGACTCTGGGAAGGGGAGGAGGGGGGGGGGGGGGGGCTCAGGATTCTAGCTGCGCCCCTGCGTGGGTGGGCTCATTGTGCACCGAGTATGCGTACATGAGTATTTCCGCACGCCCACTGAAGAGCCAGCTCAATAGCCACGTTGTTACAATAAGCCCGCGTTGCGTATGACATTCACGTGACGGACCTTTTATTTTCCACCCATGTTAACTCAAGCTGGCGAAGGTCGCTTTCCCTTCAAAAGCGCAACAGCTTGGAACAGCGTCCCCCAGATGTACAGGGGCTCGTAATGCGTGTTTAATGAAACGTGCGGGGAAAAGGCATTATCAACAGAAGAGCACCTACCTAAGCGTCTTTGGGGAAAGGCTGAGGACCATGTTCCGGAATGATGCATGAAGGTGTGTTATTGTCTTGTTTCTTGTTGACTTTGATGCATACGTTTCATTGGTGACAAGTTAGTCAGTCGAGAACCTGCGTGAAACGGAGGGCTTGATAGCCATGCAAAGTGTGGACACTCACTTCTGGTAAATGCGTGAATGAATGCACAACAAATTACCTAAGTGCATAATGGTAAAGCTTGCGCAGATTTCCCCTGCAGCAGGTACACAAGAGACAGGTGTAGTGACACCCCTTCAGTTTCCGGACGCTGGCGTGTTATGAGAAACTGATGCAGATTGCCAGGCCTCCGCATGGGTTTGAGGTGGCCACGCACATGCGATTCTAAAGACACGTAGTCAGCAGACATGCGCTTGGTTCCCAATATTTCTTCTTGGGGACCAGTTCCTGTTTCCTGGCTCCGGAACAAGGAAGAACCCAGCAATCAGTCTGGTATTAGGCCGAGGGATCCAGTAACCAGGATCCAGCCTCATATCGAGCCGAAAGATCCAGCAAGAACGGGGACCCAGCCTCATGTCTAGTCCAAAGATCCAGCACGAACCAAAGTCCAGCCTGACATTAAGCCGAAAGATCTAGCAAGAACCAAGTCCAGCAGATAAATAGATAGCGTAAAGAAAATAGAGTAAAAATAGCATAACTGAGTACAGTAACTTTAGCGGGAAGCAATTTGGCGGTACAAAATCACCTTCCACGAGTTTTCGCTTTCAAGTAGTTTCCTCACGATACATAGCACGTGTTGTGTGTTCGTGGAAGTGAAGGGAAGTACGCCGGCATTTTGTAATTTGCTTCAAAGCTGCGGTGTGCATATCGGAATGTTCGGTATTTTTAGTTAAACTTAAGTCATGGTGGATGTTACCTGCCATTACTGTGTGATAATTGTGATTTTAGGTTAGGGTCTTGTGTTTTGAGAGTGGCAAATGATTGACGAAATGTCGACGAAGCATAAAAATGAAGCAGTCAGGAGGTTCACTTGAACTGTTCTTATAATGCGTCTGGCTTCTGTTCTTAACAAGCACAACCCAAATACCTACTTAATGAGCAAGATTGGAAGTGTATTACGGAAAAGACACTGTTACGGAGACATTGCTAATTTCAACGGCCAATATATATATATATATATATATATATATATATATATATATATATATATATATGGTCATATCCGGTAACTTTTTTGTGCATCTCCCCTTATGGTGACTTTCATGACTCTGCCTCCGCCCCCTTACTTCGAAAAAGCGACACCCATCAGGGGCAGCTGCCATCGATTTGAGGCACGCACGTTCGTGGTGCTTTGAGCACTTTCGGTGCTTTTAGAGAAGAAACTGCCATTGAGCCCGCTCACTTCGACCGTTGGCCGCCACCACGCTGCGTAATACGGGGAATCGACCGTAAGCTGAAGCCGCCGGCCGCGGAGCGGCGCGCGGCAGGGGGACAAAGCCTGTCGGAAGCACTCCAATGCGTCTCTGACTTCATACTAGTGTTTGTGTGTGCATCTGTAGAATTCTGCCGTGTATCAGAATAACTTTTCCAGAATGGCAACCCCATCGGACTTCCCCTTTTACCTCACATTTGATCTGTTCTTCATCAGGGGCCAATTGGGCCGGGTTTGACGTCACATACCACTACTTAAGCCTTAATTATAGACTACCTGCGTGTCCCATGCCTAGCCTAGACAATTCCCGTTCGGCTGCGGACGCAAACATGTTGATGTCTTTGATATTGATCTTTCCAGCTGTGTTGACAAGGATTATTTTCAGAACATTCCGTTGCTCTTGCATCCTTGGGAGCAGAGCAGTGTGGGCGAAGGAGGGGAGGGGGGATAGGGGAGGTCTGGACCCCTTACCCGGGCACACCGTTCAGACAGATCTTTCAGGACCCTCGCTTGTCCGGAGTGGGGCTGTTTGAATGCCTGTGACGCCGGCGGGTGCGTGCAGGGCCCGCTGTGCGTCGCGTTAGCACCGCTGGCGGCATGGCGGCCGCATGGCTGGACTCCACGGCTGAACCGGCTTATCGCGGGGGTGGGGGTTGGGGAGGGGGAGCTGGCGTGACGGAGCTGAGGCAGTGCGTGTCCACCCGACGCTCGTGCCGTTTGATATGCCGGATGACCCCGATCGAAGAGAAGGTCACGCGTCCACGGCCCGGTCAGCCCGGCGGCCCGCCTGCGCGAACGCTGTTTTCAAATATGTGCAGGGGTGTGTGGAACTTTGTTACAAAATATGTAACAATTTTCTCACAGATCTATCGAAATGTAGCAACAGCGATGGAGGTTTGACTGCTGAGGAGAGGTTTTAGTTTAGTTTTAGGTTCAGTGCAGCGTACTAAAAGTGGGTCGAAGGTGGTAAGTTGGCTTTTTTATCGTTTTGAAGGTCATTGACAATTGGAACCTCTTAGATCCATCAGCGAGATGAGCAAGGCGTCGGGCTACCCTCTGGTCAGAGCTGGTTATATAGCTGCTCTTGGATGAAGTGTCAGCTTTTGGAAAAAAGCACATATTAGGCATGTTGTTGCTTGCAAGGATGTGCAACAATGAATGACCAGGTTTGCAGGACTAAGCACGCTTTATTCTTACCGTAAATCTGGAAAATTGTCACATTGGCAATGGCAAACTGCATCGAGGTGCATGTAATTCGAATGCAGGTTCAGCATGCGTGCACATGATGGGAAGAACGCTAAATGCCGTTTGCGAGGGGTTTGTGCCTCCACAAATAACCATTTTCATGCTTCAAAATAAACGAGTGATCACTTTCTTTTCAGGCATGTGTGGACAGCCACAGTTGTTGACACAGGGACCAGCAATATATTTTGACACGTGAGGGACTGAGAGCCATATGCATGCACAAGAGATGTAGGAGATGAGGCGTCGAAATGGTGCAAGTGACTTAAGAATGCAATACGGTATTGCATCGGAATAACGTATGTAATTGCAATCATTGCAATTACATGTTATTACATACAATACAATTGCATACAATATTACATACCATTACATACAATCATACATGTAATTACTTATATTCATATTTTGGACTTATTCCCGAGCTTTCATGCATCGCAAGAAACCCGTAAACATTGTATTGAAACCTGTGGATTTCAATGCAAAATATCAATGACAGACCGTGTGCAAGCGCGCTACCCTCCTGCCAGCTCCTCCCGTGGCGCGTGTGCCGCGTTCGGCCCGCTGCGGCTGCCATTCCCGCAGGCTGTCAGGCCGCGGTCCCATTCGCGCGCGACGCCGCGTCTCCCCGACCTTCGGCAGCGGGGCCGCCACGCCGCGCCGGCACTATTTAGGGACAGCGCAGCGCCGGGGCGCCGGCACGGTCAGGGGCGCGTCCAGGCGCCGCTCACATGGGGCACGCAGCGACGCCACAGCTGTCCCCCGCCCCGGCAGGTGGCGTGGGCCGTAGCATCCGTCGCAGCGACGTATTTGTTGACGTCATGTATGAACAATTATCAGAACGTGTCAAAACTTGGTGTACACCAAGAGCTTACGGAAAGATGGATCCCAGTAGGCGTCCGTGTTGATATATAACGCCATGTTGCGACCTGGTGATCTCCTGAACATGCTTTGAAGTGGAGCAATTGCACCACTTGAGCCGCCAAACATGTGAGTTTAGGAGCCGTCGCTTAATTATGTTACGCATAGAGAGGGAGGGGATTTGATAAACGTAACGAAGCGTAAAAAGAGATCTGGGGAAGCTTCGGACAGCATAACGTCGCGCTCAGTCAGGGGAGGCTTCGGACAGCGTAACGTCACGCTCAGTCTGGGGAGGCTTCGGACAGCGTAACGTCACGCTCAGTGTGGGGAGGCTTCGGACAGCGTAACGTCACGCTCAGTCTGGGTAGGCCCCGGACAGCGTAACGTCACGCTCAGGCTTGGTTGCAAATTGTGTTAGATCTTCTAAACCATTTTTAGGTGGGTATGATTGACTTCTTCTCCTAGTAAAAACACGCCCGTCACTTGCTTCGCATCTCTGGTTCAGTTCGGGGCCAAACAAATCTTGCTTATGCGGGCCGTAACGCTTAAAACAACATAGCCGAAAATGGCTCACTGTGGAATCCAGATTACTGAAAAATCTTTTTTTGATGGAGTATGTAAACTGTTGCAAGATACGGGACTGCTGAACAAACCTGTACAAACCTGAACAAACTGGGGACAAACCTGTATTTCATGTTATCGAGGAAATAATCGCCAGCACGTGCATGTGTACGTGCTAAGAAGCGTTCTGTTGTAGGTATACATGGTGTAATGGTATATATATATATATATATATATATATATATATATGTATATAACTTAAATGTGACATAAGCCATAAGAATACATAACTTAAGTCAGTGCACTTCTTCTGCTGTGTGCACTTTTTGCCCGCCAGCCTGCGTTTTTACACCATCAAAGTTAAAGCCTTGGCAACACTTTTGCCTTGGTCATGTGACAACAGTGCTTAATGATAAGTTAAATTACATGCCGTTATGGCTTACCAAATCGTTCAGCCTCTGACATGTTGAGGTGATAGAAATTTTCTTTGGGTCGATTGCATACAAATAAGAAGAAAGGTGACAAAATTACTAGCAGGACCCTGACGTTGAACCAATTTGAAGCTACTAACCGCTTAAAGTATAAAGATCAACATGAGGCATCTAACCACGCTCCATTCCCCAGGCATCTGTATCCTGTACAAAGATAGTAGAGGGAGGGGAAGGGGAGATTACCACGCGTGCAGTCACAAAATTTCGTTTATTCGTATGTGCGAGTGTTAAAGGGAATGTTCCACCTTTACATGAGGTTTTGAGATGCAATAGCCAGCTTGAGAACCTTTTGATGCAGTTCAAGGTCATGTCCCTTAAAAGGCCCTAAATCCTCTGGTTCCTGAGTTATACGCCCGCAAAAATGCGAAAAGATTTATTGGGAGACTATTTTAAAGTCACCTTGGCATTGATGTCGTCATAGAAACTTCATAGGATTGCCGTTATCTTACGGTCTGTTTTCTGCTTATGGTCAAAACAGCATGGCCGCTGATACATTCGCAAGAGCGATGATGCGGCACGTATAATACAATCCGCGGAAGGTGATTGGTTGTTAGTAAGATTTCGCTTCCGAATGCACGTCGCGAGCGTGAGCGTGAGCACTTTCGGGGTGTGCGACACTCGTCGCCAACAGGTCATTTTCCCCATTTCTAGACCATGGGTCAATGTTATAAAACGAGAACGCCACCCTCTGCAAAAAAATACAACACAGAAAAAAGGCCCTCTTCCGAATGTCATAAAAAAGAAGATGCGACGGCAAATCTGACTCTCTTTCTGCTGGCATTTTTTTGCCTACTGACGTATTTCTTACAGACAGCTCGGTGGGCACCTTGTGTACCGGATCAAAAAGCTTTGCACGGGCTCATGGGTTAGCAAGGCATTATAAAATTACGGAAATTTTACAGTAGTTTTCGGTATATACTTAGCCAAATATTTGAAACATCTTGTAGGACAAATTCAAGTCTTGATAAAAAATTAGGTCCTACAAGCACAACTTATTGAGTTGTATTACCATAAACCCCGTTTGGACTTTGTTTTAAACGGAGCTCACGGCGAAATGCGATGTTATTACCAAAAACCTGTCCGGAAAGTGCGAGAAGACCTGCAACTTGATAGTTCTGCGGGTTGTGCAAGTGTGCCAAGTGCGTGTCAGTGGCTTGTATTGATCTCGATGTGATGGGGAGTGTGCGTGCGAGGTTTGTACTTCTGAGAGAGAACATTGTTTTGGTACTCTTTAAATCTGATGACCCCCAATAAAATGTG